>NW_028324175.1:0-150915 GCF_054372755.1 Phalangium opilio
AGATGTTTGATTGTCAGTTGAAAGATGGGTTGTTGTGATTGTGGAAGGGTGTACTAAAGGAGAATATTGTTGTCTTCTAACTTGGAGTTGGATGCTTGAAGGCGCTTTTTCGCTATGCGTGGAATTTTTCTTGAAACAGTTAATCGATGTATGTCCAGATGTTAAGCAAAATGAACAGAATTTCTCAGAGGGTAAATTGATTTTAACTTTACCCTCATTGAATAAAACCGAAACACTTAATCGCTCTAGCATTTCAAAGCCAACTGTTATTGGGTCCTTTGTAGATAGTGAAACTAGGACTGATATTTTAATCTCCTCTGAATATTCATGAACACTTATATTAATATTTGTTGCACCAAAAATTTCATCTCCAAAATCTTCAGTACAATGAGTAATTGGTTGGCAACAGTGATACTTCCATAAGGTTGCAGATATAACAGTGTATTTAATTTGGGGATTAATCAACACCACACACTTTGAGCGATTGACATAAAAATCACAGCTAGGGTAGCTTATCCTACAAACATTCTGCCATGAGAAAATTTAAATTATAATTTAGGTTATATACGCTTACCCCCGAGAAAAAGATGCCATTTTTTGATACGCCCACTATTTCTTTTTTCTTTGAACAAATTCACGATTCACTTCTTTTTTCTGTGACAAAATTCACGGTTGATTTAAAGGTTATCCGTTACGATTAAGTTTCAGACTATAAATCGTCCCATTCTCCATAAGCTACTCAACGATTAATATTAATTATAATGGTAACCATTTACTAGTTTCCTTTAAAGTGTATTTAATTTGGGGATTAATCAACACCACACACACACTTTGAGCAATTGATATAAAAATCACAGCTAGGGAAGCTTATCCTACAAACATTCCACCATGAGAAAATTAAAATTATAATTTAGGTTATGTACGCTTACCCCCGAGAAAAAGATAACCGAGGCTTAACACTCATACGAAAAATTCACAAAGGAATAGTAATTACACCATTAATTTCAATTACTTAAACTATTACTATCGTTAATTCATATTTAATCATAATAATACATCGGTGCTATTGACTATCGCGCTCTTAGACTACGATCTGACGCGTGTTAATCGCTCCACCTCCCCCCCTCTTTCTCTCTCTCTCTCTGGCTCTCCCACTAGCAGCGCACGAAAGTTTTTTACATGACATAAATGAGAAGTTAACTGTCTAATAATGTGACCAATATCCCTGGTTTTCGTAAACCTCCCGAACTCTACTAGGCATTGAATGACGATACGCCTGGAATAGTTCCTCGTTCAACTTGAGATTCTGCCAAGCATTTTGTACCGCTTCCAACAATTCAGCAGCGTTCTTGACGTTGACATGGTCAACTTTTCGAACCATCTCTGCCCACAGGTTTTCGATTGGATTCAGGTCATAGCCTTTTGAAGGCCAATTCATCACCTTCATGAGAAATTAACGGTTGCAACGTATGAAATAGAGATTAAATCCATCTAATGAATTACATCGTTAACTACAGTGACAAGATATTTACCGTAAAACCATGAACCGCACTAAGCCTTTCCAGGGCTTGAGTGGTCACTCTTGCCGTGTGGATCGGAGCTCGGTCGTGCATAAAAGTGAAGATCCCGTCGGGGAACCTTTCCAATATGCTAGGAAAGCAATCGTTCTCCGGGAGTTGGACATATCGTTGGGCATTGTTCCGTCCTTCGATATGAACCAAACACCCGGAAGTCGTTGCCAATAGCCAACCCCAAACGTTGATTGAGAAACGGCCGCTGCGTTGGACCTCGGCGATGTAAGGCTCATTGTAGCGCGTGCAGGCAAGTCTTCTCACCAATATATTTTTAACATTAAAGAAATATAAATATTTGAATACTCAAGTTCACTGTAATATTAATAGACTATGTTGATCTTATTCTGTCATTCATCTCATTGCTTCCTCTCAATTAATGAAATTACCTGCCCATTATTTCCGACGACGAAACCTTTCTCGTCCGTGAAAACTACTCTTTCCAACTGCTCGAGTGTCCAATTTAAATTTAAACGAGAAAATTCCAGTCTCCCTCGTCGGTTCATGGCGCTCAACTTTTCTTTAGTTCCATTAAGGCCTTGACTTGCCAAGGCTCTTCGTACGGTCCTCACACTCTTCTGCAGCTCAAGTTCCGTTCTAACAAGCCGCGCTGTTAGAAATGGCTGTGCCCTGCTTGTCCTACCAATTAGTCGATTTTCTCTATTGGTAAAGTCCTTGGTCGTCCTCCTCTTTGCCTATAAGGTCCACCGTTAAACTCGTTATTTCTGTCACGGTCAATCCAAGTAGCCACTGTCGTAGGTGAAACATTTAACTGCCGAGCGATTTCACGATTACAAAACTCCTGCTCATGAAGTTCAACAATTTGACGAAGAATTAATACTCTATCAGCCATTTTACTTGTTCGGAGAATATGAAAATTAAATGATAAAAAGAGTGGTTTGCGGTCTGTTTTATATAGTAAACTTGGAAGAGGTGAAAATAGTTTTTCGTCGAGTGAAGTAAAAATTAGTTTTTGGTTGAAAATTGACATTCTTAAAAACTTAATTTAACGATGGAGTTGATAGGCAAAGAATAGGACGACCAAAGATTTGACCTACCGAAAAGTTTTTAAACCGTGATCCTTGTGGTATCCTCCCAATGGACCGAATTCCCAATGAACCGAAATCCCATTCAACCGAAATACGCCAAACTAGATAAGAAACTAGCGGAACGGCGGGTTTTCGAACCACTGGGATTTGCGTAAGATAAGGAGATATCATCGATTCGAATGCAACGCGGTGACGTTGATTTAGGACAGGGTTAGGTTAGGTTAGGTTAGTAATATTTTATAAATCATTTAACAATGCTACGCCTTTTCCAAAATATTGATGTTTAGCTTCATTGACTTCTCAAAATAATATGCCTTTTCCAAAACATTACTGTTTTGTTATGTTAGGTTAGGTTAGGTTAGGTTTGCTTTGGTTTGCTTTGGTTAGGTTAGGTTTGGTTAGGTTTAGTTAGGTTTGGTTTGGTTAGGTTAGGTTAGGTTAATAATATTTTATAAATCATTTAACAATGCTACGCCTTTTCCAGAATATTGATGTTTAGCTTCATTGACTTCTCAAATAATATGCCTTTTCCAAAACATTACTGTTTTGTTATGTTAGGTTAGGTTAGGTTAGGTTAGGTTAGGTTTGGTTAGGTTAGGTTTGGTTAGGTTTGGTTAGGTTAGGTTAATAATATTTTATAAATCATTTAACAATGCTACGCCTTTTCCAGAATATTGATGTTTAGCTTCATGGACTTCTCAAATAATATGCCTTTTCCAAAACATTACTGTTTTGTTATGTTAGGTTAGGTTAGGTTAGATTAGGTTTGCTTTGGTTAGGTTAGGTTAGGTTAGGTTTGCTTTGGTTAGGTTTGGTTAGGTTAGGTTAATAATATTTTATAAATCATTTAACAATGCTACGCCTTTTCCAGAATATTGATGTTTAGCTTCATTGACTTCTCAAATAATATGCCTTTTCCAAAACATTACTGTTTTGTTATGTTAGGTTTGGTTTGGTTTGGTTTGGTTAGGTTTGGTTTGGTTTGGTTAGGTTTGGTTAGGTTTGGTTAGGTTAGGTTTGGTTAGGTTTGGTTAGGTTAGGTTAATAATATTTTATAAATCATTTAACAATGTTACGCCTTTTCCAGAATATTGATGTTTAGCTTCATTGACTTCTCAAATAATATGCCTTTTCCAAAACATTACTGTTTTGTTATGTTAGGTTAGGTTTGGTTTGCTTTGGTTAGGTTAGGTTAGGTTAGGTTTGGTTAGTTTTGGTTAGGTTAGGTTAGGTTAGGTTGAGCGACGTAAAAGTTTCGTACTTTTCATGAAAATACCATTGGAAAATTACTTTAGAACACTATTC
This sequence comes from Phalangium opilio, assembly GCF_054372755.1. NCBI lineage: Eukaryota > Metazoa > Arthropoda > Arachnida > Opiliones > Phalangiidae > Phalangium > Phalangium opilio. The sequence continues at coordinate 3,926 of NW_028324175.1, forward strand.
AATTTGAAACAACCAAGTTGAAATAAACAGAGAAAAAATTATTAGACTTTTTATTCAAGTTAAAGCGTTTTTTAATTTTAAGTAACATTAAAGAAAATGTTACGGTTTACGGCTTATTTTAGCTTTCCTTTAAATTAACATAAGTCTTTAAAACCGATTCTACGGTTAACTCATTGCTACTTCGTTTTAATCGGAGATTACTAGGCAGTGTACACTAACGTTAAGTGCAGCCATTCATGGCTATCTCCACTTTTCGTAAACCGCCCAAGGTGCGGGATTTCGGTCCAATGGGACCTCCCTTCTTTGGTTTCGGTTGAATGGGATTTCGGTCCAATGGGAGGGAATCATACTTGTGAGCAACTTCAACTAAGTTTAAAACCGTAAGATGAACTTTGGTGAGACAGGGTCTTTTTGAACGCTTCGCGTGGCACTTAAGAAACGTGTAAATTCTTTTCTCTAAATGTCTAAAGAGGCTTCAATTAGTAACAGATCATCCAAATTAGACACTCGGGCAATTATAATGTGTATTCTCTACGAATGATAAACGTTTCGTCATCGGACACGATGGCCAGGTAATTTTTTAGAGGATGGATGTGGACCAATTTAGTTTTTATACGCTCTTTAATGAACTATGTAAACCACGGTCCAACACAGCGGCCGTTTTTCCATCAACGCTGCGTCTCGGCGGTGAATTCTTGTGTGTTTGGTTCAAATCGAAGAACAAAACACTGCATTTTTATATGTGCAACTCCTAGTGTTTTGGAAAGGTTTCCCAACAGCAAATTTACCTTCATGCACTACCATACTGACTCCAATCTACACGCCAAGACTGACCACTCAAGCACTCGAAAGGCTTAAAGCGGATTAGTAGGTTAAAATTCTTAAAAACGGAAGTTAAAAAATGTCATTTTTTACAACTCAAATAATAGAATTTATATGTTGCCTTTCATAATATCTCTATTAGGAAATGAAAGATGGATTTTTCTAAATATTCATGATAGATTTTTTTCTTAGTATTCATGATTAAATTCATGAAAATATTCATGTTGAGATTCTTAAAAATGTTCATGATTAAATTTTCAAAAATATTCAGGATTAAATTTTTGCAAACATTCAAGATAAAATTCCGGAATATTTTCATTAGTGAATAAACGTAAATCGCAACATCATCTCCAACATAGGCAGGCACTAGTTAACCGTGATTATACACTTTGGCGTGGCTGATGAATTAAGTGATTGCCATGCTGTAATCTTAAAAAACCAGGCAGCCTACCTACTCGGAAACAAAATACAAAAGGTATTTTTTTCTCGTTTCATGAAGCCCAGCCACCATTATTATTATTATTATTATTATTATTATTAATATTATTAACATAACTGGACATTTTCTCATGTAAATACGCTGATTTAGTTTAGACTTTTTATTTTAATTACTAAAATTGTTTCCTTTAAGATATAAATAACAGAGCGTTTTTTACCACCTGTAAAGTTTATATTTAAATTTGTATTGTTTGTGATATTGTGTATGATCGCGTGTGTAATCTCGTGAGCCGCAAGGCTTTTTTACACACAATAAACTGATTCATTCATTATTATTATTATTATTATGATGTTGATGACTGTGTAAATTCCAGTGAACTACTTATACGGTTTTTTATATACACATTAAAAATTCATTTCATTCATTATTTGAAGACTACTTTTTTAAATACAACGTTCTATAATTAACCTTAGATTTAACAAAAAATATATGGAATTCCAAAATTTAAAGAGATAGTTGTCTAATTTCAAAAGTGGTGAAAAAATTAAACTTTCAGACAAAAGGAGAAGTATTCGAATATCAATATTTTCATGTCATTAGGACAAGTGAGTCTTTTTAATTTAAATAATATAATAATTCGAACCATTAACTTCGGAGATTACCATCCATTTCACAATGAGAATTAATATTCGCATCCTTCTTCAAGAATTTTTCGTTGTTACATTCTTCTCTAATGCATGTCATCGTGAATCTTCATTCCCGATTCTCCGCTACATTTCCATGGTAGACACGACACCTATTCTGAAAACTGGAGTTCTGCCACGATATTTATTCTCCAAGCACTCAAAACATTTCCTTTCAAATTCCAACCAAACATTATTTTCCGAAAAGACACAAAAACATTAATCATCGAAAGCCACCCACCCGGAAGCTACAAAAAATATTTTTTCTTTAAGAGCTTAAAACATTTACTACAGAAAAGCCACAGAAGAATTCAACCCAAAACGAAAACTAAGCCCATTATAGAATATTTGCAAAATTTTAAATGTCGAAAATCCTTCCACTTTAGCAATCACAACTTGCTTATTATTCCAAATTCACAGACTTAACACTATCCTGCGCACAAATTCAAAATTTCTACTTTCCAAAGCTTCATCCAAAACCTTTATTTCTCCAAAGCTTCATCCAAAACCATTATTTCTAAGTTGGAACCCTATTGTCCTTTCAAAATCGAGACCCTATTGGCAATTAACTAATAAATCGCCACATTACTGAACGTAATTCTTAAAACCTCATTTCTATAATTTCAGAGTAAAACTATGTTATGGCTTGAATCCTGTTTTTCTGATCGTAATGTTTTACTACTGAGATAAGTTGATAAAGAAGAAATAAATAATCGTTAGTCTTATTTGATATTGTTTTGAACGTCACTTTTTTTGTCATAACTTTTCTACGTGACAAGACGCTTGCAACGATAGCATTGTTGATCCATTTTAAGCATTATTTCGTAATGTCGTAATGTCGTAATCGGGGGGCTTTACTATTTCCGCTATGGCTAACGCCCTTTCATTGCGACCGTGTCATTTTTAATTTTATAACAATTTCGAGAAGTCAACCTATTTAGAAAGTCCTATTTTGTTACTCTAGGAACAAAATGGCAGCCAAATGAAAATGTCCAGAAACTTTTGTCCGGGACTGTACCTATTTTAGAATAGTCGAGCAAAATTTCACTCATGCAGTACCACTTCAAATATGAAAACCAACGCAGCCAAAGTGTTTCCAACAGCAAAGACTCGAATTACGGAACAGAAAAAGAACAAGTCCATCGGTTCGTCCAATATCAAACGGTCAGACTCTAGCTCGCAATTTTAAGCCTTAAATCTAGCCATAAAGAAAGTTGTGGAAAGTAGACTAGTGTCAAATATTATTTCGACACTGTGGACAAAACTAGGATAAAATAATGAAAATATCGGCGCTGGAATGGGCCGGCTTGATTAAAGTAATGGGCTACGCCAAATTACTCTACAACGAATACTAGTTAAGCTAACTGTCGCTGCTTTAATGCGTCACGTGTAATTTTAGTATTTAAAATTGTGACTGGTGCCCCTCATAACACCGAATATCCATAAAAAGGACGGAATAAGTCCCAAAGAGACAGACGTTAATAGAACTACCAATTAGTCAGGGGAACAACACGTTCTGCTGACCAGGAGTTCTCTAGCACGAGCGGTACGCATCTGACGGACCGAGAACGTGGAGGAAATCATTATGTAAAAGAAAGCTTAGCAGTGGGTTTTTGGAGGATTTATTTGATCGACGTTGAAGAAGGAGAATGCGAAGTGACACAAGCAGGTGTCTTAATTTTCAACACAGGGCAGAATCAGAGCCCCCCAAACCCTCTATAGAGTTTTTGCATCAGGTCAGTGAAATCACTGGAACACCTAGCAGATACCCTTTGTCGAACACCTGCGCAATGATTTTAAAATAACCCATTGTGCATCAAACCTATAAAAAAATCACAGATGGAATGGACGAAGGAATTATCTGCAGCTCCGGGTTTGGCCAGATTTAGATAAGTTTAAAATGACTTGACGACCTATTTTTGTTCCCCAAAGGGAGGGTTAAAAGGAGAACGAAGAGGTTTTTTAACGATTTCTTTACAAATTTTACGATCCACCTTTATCAAAAGGTTTCGTTCTAGATGACGGTTTGTGGCCTACATGGAATTATTTTTTTACTCTTTGAAAAATTTTATACTTCAGACTGAAGGATTGTACGAATTTTTCAGTCTCAATAAATCAATCGGTAACTGTATGAAATAATATTTAGTTAATGCTTGATAAACTGGATTTGCATAAAGTATTACCGGGTGAAATGCCTGGTAAGACACTTTTCAAAATCTCGAATATTTTGGTCGAAAACAAAAAATCCTTTCTGCCTGCAAATGTTGCAAATGGGGAGAAGAGATTTCCGAGGTCAGTAATTACAGGACTTATGTAGCTTCTCGTCAATAATTTAAGCCATTATGTTTATTTTAAGTCTGTACATTAAGTAGTTCCGTGACAAAAGTGATTATTGATATTGCTGATATTGTGTCACGGTGTTGTTCTCAAATAGAAGATGGTTTTAAGGGTTGATCTTGCGGCTTTTGCGCCATTTTGGCCACCGCCATTGCGTTAGTGCTAGTAGAATTCCAGACGCCAGAATTATCAGTGGTACAAACACGTTATCCATCGTCATGCCTTGTTTGGGGGCTATGTTCATTTCGTGACCGGCTTGCAACAGAAAATGCGTGTAATCGTCTTTAATGGTGTAGTCGCGATAGAACGTTCCTCCTTCGGTGTATCGCAAAGTGCTGAAAATTACAGTTTTTTCGTAACTGGTTGATGAAAGTTTTGATTCTTTTTCTCAGTCACCTTTCGTAGAACTGTTCTTTGATGGGTTTTGACAAACCTTTCCGGCAGACGAGACCCCACTGCTCCCTCATCATTGGTTCCTCAGAAATGTGGAAGAATGTTTTACTCATTACATCTTCTTCTAACAGGTCGAAGAATATAGGAATGTAGTTAAGAATCATAGACATCCTATTATTTATAACCGCTTTTCCTCCTAGAGTCTCGTCCAATACCCTTTCGATCAATCCATCATAATTGTCAATAATTCCTCCGCCTTTAACGGCTTGTTCAAACTCGGCTCGCTCTGTTGCTCTCGGAGAGTTCTAGTAAAATTCGTCAATCAACGTAACAATTGCATGCATGAATTTGAAATAAATTGAAATTGAAATTTTCTTAACTCCCAAAATTTTGTCAGTTTACGGCACTGAAAAGCGCGAGTTTACGACGAGGCAACATTGCTAAATTATCGCCCACCATTTCATACTTACGTTAAAGAGCTGCGACACTAGCAACCACCGTTGTTGGTAAATTGTTATTTCAGGTCTAGAAGTCAAGTCCTCCAGGTTATCGATGTAGTTGGGACGATCAGCCGATGAGAGGAAAGAGAAAACGTTGCAGGTTGCCATAAAAATCAGCGATGTTGATGCGAAGATGCAAGTACTTAGTAAAATGCGCTGGGACATAATCGAAGGCGTCCATTCAGTTCCTGCGCTTATGAAATATAATCAATCTTAAACGCAGCCTGTTGTAATCGGATCTCACCCTGGTTAACAGCCAGACCGAATACGACTAAAGAGGAATTGAGTATTTCATTCGTCACTGAAGTCCGTACTGATAGCGAACGGTAGCTGTATCGAGAGAGACCCATCAAGAATGACGCCACGATGAAATAGCCCATAATGCTCAACCACACCTGGAATACATGAAGAGTTAAAATCCACGGAGATTGGATTCGTTAATTACGTCTTTACCATAGTTTGAAATGTCTTCAGGATTAGAAAGGGTCCGTAACTGGCCCCAATTGGGCCCCCGGAAATAGTATGGACATCATCGAAAAATGTCGTTCCGCCCCATTCCACCAGTGGTGACTTCTCGAGTTGTTGCGGGAAAAACGGTACTCCAAAGTCAGTTTTCTGAAAGATGAATTATTTAGTCTTTGACGATGAATGGTCGCCACTTTAACTGACGTTGTTTTCCATATTTGAGATATGGTCACGATAGTCTCCTGGTCCATCCTTGACTGTTAGATTGAAGCCCCTGAATATCGAGCGAACCATAAGAGACTTACGTCATCTCGTCCAAATTTACAGTGATACTTACGAATTTCTCATTTGAATCAAGACGGAGCGAAACATAGAGCCCCAATACCCTCCAAACTTTAACCGCTGATCATCTTCAAGATCCAGAAACATTGGTTCCCCCCTGAGAGTAACGCGCTGGACGTTCTCAGTCGTGTTTTTCATTGTCATTTTTTTCTTTTATGAACTTAGGAGGCTCTGTAAAAAGGGTGTTGACATTATAATCTTACTTAAAACAATAAGTTTGGCCGAAAGGTTTACGTGTTCTTTAATTCGCGCCCATTCATTAATTTCACTTTAAGGCGAAATTCTTTTAAGTTAAATAGAATATTTCGAACCAATTTTCAGCACAGTTGAACCTTTGACCCGTTCGTATCTAGAGCACGCTTAGAACTGAACCCCAAATCGAATGGAGTCTGCCCATTCAACCGAATACCATTGATACGAATCCCATTCGTCCGAAAATTTCTAGCCAGTATTTTAAAATCTAGCCTAATGGCGGTTTTCTATGAAAAAGGGAATTTTTCCCCATTCAATCGAATCCCATCGAATCCCATTGGAACGAATTCCCTTCAACCGAAAGTATATTAGTTTTATAAATCATTTAACAATGTTACGCCTTTTCCAAAATATTGATGTTTAGCTTCATTGACTTCTCAAATAATATGCCTTTTCCAAAACATTACTGTTATGTTAGGTTAGGTTAGGTTAAGTTGGGTTAAGTTGGGTTAGGTTAGGTTAAGTTAAGTTGGGTTAGGTTAGGTTAAGTTGGGTTAGGTTAGGTTAAGTTGGGTTGGGTTAGGTTAGGTTTGGTTTGGTTAGGTTAGGTTAGGTTTGGTTAGGTTTGGTTAGGTTGGGTTAGGTTAGGTTTGGTTAGGTTAGGTTAAGTTGGGTTAAGTTGGGTTAGGTTAGGTTAAGTTGGGTTAGGTTAAGTTGGGTTAGGTTAGGTTAAGTTGGGTTAGGTTAGGTTAGGTTAAGTTGGGTTAGGTTAGGTTAGGTTAAGTTGGGTTGGGTTAGGTTAGGTTTGGTTAGGTTTGGTTTGGTTTGGTTAGGTTAGGTTAGGTTTGGTTAGGTTAGGTTAGGTTTGGTTAGGTTAGGTTAGGTTAGGTTAGGTTTGGTTAGGTTAGGTTAGGTTAGGTTAGGTTAGGTTCGGTTAGGTTAGGTTAGGTTTGGTTAGGTTAGGTTAGGTTAGGTTAGGTTCGGTTAGGTTAGGTTTGGTTAAGTTTGGTCAGGTTTGGTTAGGTTAGGTTAGGTTAGGTTTGGTTAGGTTTGGTTGGATAACCGACTTTCCATAATATTTTTATTTTCCTTGAGGTCTTTGCATAATAAAAGCCGGCCTTTTCCAACAAATTATTTTTAAAAAGATTCTGGAGCAATTAACGCTGCATTTATTAAGTTCCTTGAACAATAAATATATGCCTTTTTCAAAATATTGATTTTTTTTACGGGTCATTTCAGGTTGGCTTTAATTCGGCTCGGTTACAATAGAGGCATCCTTTTAATCTTGGGATTTGACCATCACAGTATAATCATTTATATAGGAAAGTGTATTGATAGACGCAAGCTTAAGGACAAGGGTATTTTATTTAAACCAAAAGAGGTATTTTTTAATTCAGTTTTAAAATACGGCGTTAAAAATATATCTTTTAATAGCAATGAAAATTTTATGATAATAAACCGGCACATTTAGGCTATATTCGGTCCAACGGGATTCGGTTCAATGGGACATTCGGTCTAATGGGATTCGGCCCAATGGGCCAGGAGCAAATCGAATAGGGTACATTAATCAGTTCAGAAATTCTAAGTCGGCATCCTTTCGATGCCTTTAACTTTTAAAAATTTTAAATCTTTAATGTTTTCCTAAAAAATCCATGGTTTCGTTGCTTATAATGAAGGGTTACCGCGACATTAAAAAAACGCAAGATTTCATGTCTTCACGGTGTGTTATTTTTCTATTAGAAACCATGTAATTACGTATCCATTTTCATAATAATACCAGAAGTTTATAATAAACAACTTTAATCCACGAGCTAAACTCAAAATACGCGGCTCGATACATAATTCTAAGCAAGTTTAACAAAGAACTAACACCAAATCAAATGCTCGTTTTTTTCCGCCTTAGTTTTTAGTTAATGACAATCCTTTTGTATTTGATTAATATGAGCTTCTGATAATTCTGAACCTTAATAATTACCTCTCCGTGTGACGTAGTCCAGGAGAGGTTCTGTAACGGCCGTGTCTGTGTGTCTGTCTGTGTGTCTGTGTGTCTGTGTGTCTGTCTGTTGTTACACCCACGTGACCGCGTTCGCAGTTTGCGTATCGGAGCAAACGTGTTCGCCATTTCCGAACTGCTTTCACAGTCACGGAAATGGCTCCTCTACTTGAGTTCTCACACCACCATCTTCTGGTCTTTGTCCATCCCACACGGTCACCAGTCTGTTCTTACTGACTTCTAATCACCCACCACCATCTTCTTTTCTTTGTCAATCCCACATTGACACCAGTCTGCACTTACACTGGCTTCTAACACCACCACCATCTTCTGTTCTTTGTCAATCCCACATTGACACCAGTACTTACACTGGCTTCTAACACCACCATCCACTGGTCTTCCGTCTATTCCACATAGACACCAATCTGTATCATTGGCTTCTACTCCATTATCATCGTTTGGTTTTAGGATATACGCGGCGATCAGCTAGGGTTACGAGAAACGTCTAGCCTCCCTAAGGTGGGATCGCCACCAAAGGTTTTCGCAATTGCGCTTTTTCCTTATTATTATAATGGAAACGAATCGTATATATACCCCAAATTTGAAAAAAGCGGGCAAGAGGGGTACCCTTCACTTTAAACGTCAATATTAGCAAAGTTTGAGAAGATATTAGGTATAACTTTATTTTAAACGATTTAACTATTATTAATGTTAATTATTGAAGATTAAAATAATTAAAAATAATTATATTTATTTAAATATTAAAGATAAACCTCTCGTGCAAAGAGAGAGATTATCATTGCCTCCTATATCTACCAAGGCCCGTGCATGCGATATATTTCCTTCATTGCCTCCTATATCTATCAAGGCCCGTGCATTGTGATATATTTCATTCATTGCATAAACATAAGCGAGATTGTTTTGGGAAAAAAATACTGCTTCCACTAATGGGTTTATACTCCTTGTTACTGTTGTATAGAGTAATCATGAGAAAAGCTTTAAAAATTACGAGAGGATAGACCTTTTTTATCCTCATTCAAAAATATTTTTTGGTGCCAAGATTGCTTTAAAAAATCCAAACGGTTAGGCATTGGTAAAAAAGACAAATGATATTTTTCAAATCTAATGAGATAACGCCCACCTAGTTGAAAATTGCCGTTTTTTTACCGCGGGAGCCATTCTTAATGAGAATTTCGATGCTAGTAGGTTGTCAATTAAACTACCGGTATATTATTGTTGTTGGAAATTGGATATTAAGTCAAATTAAGTGGTTGTAAAGAGCCAGCAGGTTTTTGCCACTTCTTTTTGTGAGTATTTGATTTTTATATGTAAAATGGAGGAAGATAATGTTGAGAGTAAGGATGAAATGCGGAAGCGCAAAGCGCGGGAAAGGATGAGGGCATAAAGGTCGACGTTTTCATTGGATACTTAAGGTTATATAATCTTCTCGACACGGAGAGGTAATATTTTGGTTTTCCCGACTTGTTATCCTTATGCTTTTGGTTCAGTAATGTTGATTTACGTTCGCGCTTTCTGCACTATTCAATTATATTTTTAGTGTGCTTGTAATAAAAACGAAAAGTTTTAATACAGCTACCACTTAACTCTTGTTTCACAAAACAAATACTTTCGATTCCCAGTATGGATATGTTTTTATTCATTTCGAAAAGTGATACCAATATTTATTTGTTGGACAAACGTCAGGCATGGAACTAAATAGCTCTGAGTTACGATTGTTCTCAAATAGGAGCTTGTTTTAAGGGTCGTTTTTTGCGCCATTTGGGCCACCGCCATTGCGTTAGTGATAGTAGAATCTCAGCCGCCAGAATAACCAGTGGTAGAAACACGTTGTCTATCGCCATGCCTTGTTTGTGAGCTATGGTCATTTCGTGACCAGCTTGCAACAAGTAATACGTTTAGTCGTCTTTAATGATAGAGTCGCGATTGAACGTTCCTGTATAGAAAAATGCTGGAAGTTAAATTACGTTTAATTCGTAACTTAACCCGACCCGGCCCTACTAATAAATTTGTAAATGAGCCCGACCCTATTAAATTTGAAAATAATTCGACCCGACTCAACCATATTGAAAATGAGCCCGACCCGACCCAAAAAAAGTAACTAAAATCAAACCGGGCTCGGCCCGAACTTCTTAAATTTGAAAACGAGAACGACCAAAATCTACCCATATTTTTTATGGAATTTAAATAACCCGTCACGACCCGAAAGCCACGAACGGGCTCGGATCGGAATCGGACCAAAAACCTCTGACGCATTAAAAATTCATTGAATAAAGGATTTATTTGCTCCTTAAATATTTTGGCCCAAAAGTAATGCTGGATAGAGTCGAGAGGTTTAGATTAGTTCGACGTGGTTCAAGCGTTGACCCTGTATTGCAAATTATATAAAAAGGACTTGGTTTACCCAAGTCTAAAAAACAAAACGATAAGAGTTTTTCCAGTTGACTGAAGCGTGGATATTTTTTTCTATATAATTTTAAAGACAATCCGTATTTTACTACTCCTTAGAAATTAATTCAATCTCCTTATTTTACTGGTAATGGATTTATTTCCTATAAATTAATTGAAATAAAAAGTTACTTATCTCAGATTTTTCAACAACAATTCCATTTACGTAAAACATTTTATCATAAAATTTATTTTTTTTACATGGGAGAAAGTGTTTTATCTTTCAAATAATTCTACCATTAAAAACATATAAGGGAATTGTTGTTGAAAAATCTGAGATAAGTAACTTTTTATTTCAATTAATTTATAGGAAATAAATCCATTACCAATAAAATCAGGAGATTGAATTAATTTCTAAGGAGTAGTAAAATACGAATTGTCTTTAAAATTGTATAGAAAAAAATATCCACGCTTCAGTCAACAGGAAAAACTCCTATCGTTTTGTTAAAGCTGAATTCAAAAGTATACACCAAATTTGAAATGTTAATATCGAAAGATGTTCTTGGAATATTAAGATGAAACAGAGCTTTATAGCTACACAACTACTATCCGAATCGTAATGCCGAAAAATATTTAAAATATTTCCATTTAATATTCTGCAAAAAGGAAATGTTATCGTTTTGTAAGAGATCTTGTCATCATACTCGCTTTATATTAACTTTGATGTGCGTGTAGTGTTTCGATTCGGATGCAATCTTCATTACTCGTTCTATATAAACTCTCACTTATGTCATTACATAGAAATAAGTTTATCTTAAACAATTAATTAAATATAAATGATATTAATTATTTTAATCGCCAGTAAATAACTTTAAAAATAGTTAAATCGTTTAAAATAAAGTTGTTCCTATTATCTTTCGAAACTTTGCTAATATTGACGTTTAAAGTGAAGGGTACCCCTCTTGCCCGCTTTTTTCAAATTTTGGGGTATATATACGATCCGTTTCCATTATAATAATAGATAAAAACGCATTCGCGTGAACCGATGGTGGAAGTCCTGCCACTGGGAGGCTAGACGTTTCTCGTAACCCTAGCCGATCGCCGCGTATATCTTGAAACCAAACGATGACGAAGGAAAAGAAGCCAGAATGGACTGATTGGCGTCCATGTGGAATGGACAAAGACCTGAAGATGGTGGTGCATGGAAGCTGGTGTCAATGTGGAATTGACGAAGAACAGAAGATGGTGTCAATGTGGAATTGACGAAGAACAGAAGATGGTGGTGCATAGAAGCTGGTGTCAATTTGGAATTGACGAAGAACAGAAGATGGTGGTGCATAGAAGCTGGTGTCAAGGTGAAATTGACGAAGAACAGAAGATGGTTCTGCTTGGAAGCTAGCAAGTACAGACTAGTGTCCATGTCGAGTGGACGAAAACCAAAGCTGGTGGTGTGGGAGCTCAAGTAGAATAGCCAGTGACAAACCCAAATTTCCGTGAACTGTCAATGCAGTTCGGAAATTGGGAACACGGTCACGTGGGGCGTGACAGACACACAGACAGACAGACACGGCCGGTGTAATACCTCTCCGTGACAAACGTCACTCGGAGAGGTAAAAATGGCTTACAGAATGATTTCAAAAAGACGTACACTGTTAAAAAAAAGGTATTTCGAAGTACTTCAAAAAGGTATTTTGAAGGTACTCCAAAATACTTTCACGAGTTTTTTAGTACCCATGAACAAATTCAATAAGTGTTCTCTAAGTGCGGGTATTAAACAATTTCGAAAAAGGTATTATGGAAATCTGTATCTATAAATCAAAGTCTTGACTGACTGACTGACAGACTCAGGGTTGGCAAAAATTGAGTTTTTTAAACAAAAAACAAAAGTTGTGTTTTTTATTGTTTAAAACACGATTTGTTGTTTTAAACTGTTTTTTAAACAAGTAGAAAAAACAGTAAAAAACACAAAAAAACCTAGTTTTAAACATGTTTAAAATCACTCTTGCAGATCTAATAGCCTATATATTATACATCGCGGCTCTCCATTTAAGCCACTACTCGCGCTAGCGCAAGGAGCTTATTTTCACAGCCTGCTTGATTAAACAAAATGGTCTTGGTTTTGACCAAGACAGAAAAAACAAACAATGAGAGTAACGTTTATTAATTGACTGAAGATCCGATATTGCGATTTTTCTTTATTTATATTAATTTATTCTTTAATCACAATTTAATTCAATCAACTTCTTTAATTGTTAATCGATTTATTCCCTCCAAATTAATTGAAAAATAACATATTTGAGCTTTTTCAAGAACAAATTAGATTTTCCGAAATTATTTTATGATATTAATTATTTTGAAGGGAGTGCGTGTTAAGCGATCAATACAGAATATGTGAAATATTCTACTGACTGTTTAAAAAGAGCAAGAGCTCCTTAAATTTAGAATTTCAGGGTGTAAGAAATTGTCCGTGTGGAATTAGAACCAGGGACCACTTGAACCCAAAGCGAGTATCATACAGCTTGACCAACGGATCACGAAAACGTATTGAGAAGAAAAACACGGAAAGACGAAATCAAAAGCTCCTAAAATTTAGAATTTGAAGGTGTAAGAAAGGGTCCTTGCCAGGGTTGGCAAAAATGTAGTAAAAAAAGTTGTGTTTTTATTGTTTAAAACACGATTCAAAATTAGATTTTCCGAAGACATTTTATCATGAAATTAATTATTTAAAAGGGAGTACGTGTTGAGGGTTCAAATTTGAATATTTGAAATGTTCTTCTTCTGACTGTTTAAAAAGAGCAAGAGATCTTTTCAAAAGGAAAATGTAATTTTTTAATAGCGCATACAAAATGAGGGTGATGGGTAAAATTGTTCATTTAACCCCGAATGTCCAAATGCTTAATTTCTTTTGGGGCCACTTTTAAGGAATTTTCGCTTCCATACTGCAGAGTTTCTTGGTCAGAACTCATACATTTGAAACTTCACCACCCCTTTCTACTTTGTAGGCGCTTCATGTTTTCCGTTCACGGATTAAGCGTATTAATTTTAGCACTGTCAAGGGCCCGGCTTTAAATATTACGCGTAATCACTTTAGAACAGTAAAATGTACCAACAGTGTAGAAAAACGTTGTTCCTTTACCTTAGGTAGACGACAAAATAAGTTATTCTTAATCAAATTATTGAATATCAGTCTTCAATACAGATTGGTAACGGATAAATCAACTGGTAGGGTTTCCAAACAATTAAACACTCATATGAAAGAGTCGAATTATTGCAAGGTTTTGACTGAAGCTTATTATTTCTATTATTTTCGCTCATTTTCAAATAAAACGAGTTAAAAATATTCGAAATTCCTTTCCATAAAGAACATGTTTTAAACTGTTTGTTTAAAACGTTTTAAACAAATTAATGTTTTTTTTTTCATGGCTGTTTAAAACAAGTTTTAAACCAAAGTTTAAAACAATTTGTTAAAAACTTGCCAACCCTGGACAGACTGACTGATAATACAGACTGACTGATAATCAACTCCCAGACCAAACCAATTGCCCTAAAAAGCTGAAAGTTTGCAGGACCGTTACACATAAGTAGTAGCGCGTACTAAGAAAAATGTTTTCAAAAATATTAGTCAACAGTAATATCTACCCATTTTTTTATATCATTTTGATGGAAGTTGTTATTACAGGCCGCTGGTAATCCTTTTAGAGTTTCAGCGCTTCATCATTACAGGTTGTATCTAAGGGCGTCGAATAAGTAGAAAGGTACTTAACAGATCCTGTTAAAGGGACTTTTTTTAACTTAGGTGTTATGATTATTAATAACACTAACAAACTAAAAATAATAATCTCTAATAATAATAAAGTTTTGTTTAAGAAGGGATAGCCACACTATGCCTGCGGATTGTTTACTGGTTTGTCCCATTACAGTTAGTAGAAGGGTGGTGGCGAGCTAGCTCTAATGCCACAGCTAACCGACAGCGCCTATAATAACTGTTACCGTTAACCGTTAACCTCTGCCAGTTTTGATGGAAAGGAGAAACCGGGTTAGACCATGAATCTATTTTATTGGCAATAAACAATGACTGTATTATTTTGACTGATAGCTCAACCACTAAATTTTGGCCAATTTTGGTCAGCGTGTTCAGTTTTAAGCATGGTACTGTTCGAGATGTATTTTCAGTAGGTGTCCTTTCTGGTGAACCGAAACTGAAAATCACTTTCTGAATATTCAGATTCCCTTAGCTAGGAATTATTCCGTGCTGATTGCATAACGTATATAAATCACTGCGCAGTAGGATTTCATAATTGCATCACAAAAACGTGCAGGGGCATGTTTGTTACTCTATCTCGAGCTTCCTGAAAATAACACCTTTCCCTTGTTAACTTCCAAAATTTGCGGGAAAATTCTTGGTATAAACAACTACAAATTTCACATTCTTTCAGATAATTCTTCATCCATAATAGCTGGATATGAATTCATCATTTTCTGTGTTTTATCATCAAGCAACTAGAATCTTTGAATAGAAGTTGTTTTTCGAAACAGTTTTTAACGTGTAAATTTTGAAGATTTTATATGGTGGTGGCCCGTTTCCGCACAGTTTTATTTTTCACACTTTAAAAACCTATAGCATCTTCCCGCATAATTTTGCAAAACTCATTTTCGGACAATTTTACATAACTTCTCTCTCACATGGAAAAACCTAGTAATACCATTGATAAGACATACTTACTTTTGTTGTGTTACAAATGAGAAACCAGGCAACCTACGAAACGTCCATTTTAACTTTATCCATTAATATTGCTAAACATCAAACAAAACCTTGATGTTTGAGTTCAATTTTACCTTTTATCGATTAAACAAGTATAGAAAAGTTGGTATAACAGAAACGTTACTTTGGTGTCAACATGAAATTTTTACTTTCATTATTATTTCAAAATATTATGTTCAGAACATTTTGGTGTAGGGTTATGAGCACGTTGGTGTACCTAGTGAATTTATGTTTTCACGAGCTTAAACTTAAACAACGTTGAATCATGGCGACTTTCTACTTAGCTTGAATGCTTTACACGTTTTTGCGGCTTTTGCTACCTACACGGCAGCCGTGGCTTGTTATGTATCCGAGTGACGTTTTTCACGGAGAGGTTCTAATTTCGACGTATCCGTCTGTTTGTGTGTGGGGGTGTGTCTGTCAGGTGTTACACCCGAGGGGACCGCGTTCGCCGTTTGAAAATCGGAGCAAATATGTTCTAAATTTCCGTACCGCTTTTACAGTTCCCAGAAATTTGGAAAATTGTATTCCTCTTACACTGGTTATTACTCCATTGTCTGGTTATTTGTCCATCCCACAGGGACACCAGTCTGTATTTACTAGCTTCTAAGCACCGCCATCATCGGGTCTTTTGTCCATCCTACATGAACACCAGTCTGTACACACTGGCTTTTAATCACCACCATCCTCTGCTCTTTGTCTATCCGACATGGATACCAGTCTATATACACTGGCTTCTACACACCTCCATCTTCTGGTCTTTGTCCATCCCACATGGACACCAGTCTGTACATACTGGCTTCTACTCCATCTTCATTAGGGTCAAGACGTACGCGGCCATCGGCTAGGGTTACGAGATTCGTCTAGCCTTCCAATGGCAGGGTCTTCTTCCAAAGGTTCACGCAATTGCGATGTTTTTATCTACAGCAGCGATTCGAATCCTTCACTTATTTGAGTAAGGCGAAACAAAAGGCGCATGCTTCATTTCACACGACAATATTAGTCGAGTTTCTCAAGAACGTTTAAAGTTTCTTTTAAAAAACGATGTAAAGCTCAATTAGGCGAACAACTAACGAAGAAATATTTAATATTAATTACATTTATTCTAATATTTAAGATAATCTTTTTTCTTAATTCAAAATTAATACGGAAAGAGTTACAAAGCAGTCTATTTTTTGTCTGTGTGTACGTCCATCAGACCCGGATTGTTCGCAAGGCAGACCGGGCCCAGGGGCCCCCTGTTTTGAGGGGCCCCGCTAAATTTCAAAGGCCATCGGGCCGCTTCAGAATTTCAAATTTTTTTCCTTTCAATTTATTTCAATAAATCCAACTGTTCGAGAATTCAGATTATGCGGCCTTTGCTCGCTCAATATTTTGCTTAAATTAAAAGTGGGGGCATCTATAAAATTCAACATCTTATAGATTATTCCAAATCTTTTCTCTAGTTTTCTAAATTAAAATCCAATGGTTTATTGAAGGGCCAATATTTGGAAAAAAACCCTTAAAACGTTATTGGACAAATATATTGATTAAATTCCACATGATATTTCCGATTATATTGAAAATATTTTTGTCACAATAAAACTCTTGATTTAGAGTCCGGGTACAATTATATTGTCCAAACATTAAATATAAGGTGTCAAAAGTCAGAGTTTAATGTTATTCGAATGCGAAATATCGTTCAATTGTTTAAATAACATTGACCAATAAAAAACTCGCACAATATTTATTTTCAGTTTTTAATGGAAAACTTGTGCAAAATCTATTGTAAATGATGTTTTATTTCCTAAAACGTTTTGTGGCTTTGAACTTTGCACAAATATTAGTCTGGATATATTAGTCTGGATAACGTTTATTTATACTTTGTAACTAAAACAGCGGGCTCCACGTATTTTGCGCATATTATTGAACGTGTAGGGTGGGCTTTACATTAACATACCGCTGAGAACATAATAGAAAGCCCATGTTGCAATGAAAACTGAACTAAAACCTTTCCCGAAAAGAGAATTACAAGCGTTCGTGATTGGTCATAACCCCTGTAGACGATGCGCTATAAGTTTTGTGTAGCGGGAGTACGTGATCTATTAGGCCATGCCACCATTCTGGGTGGAACCAAAATATAAGCAGACGAAATTCTGATACTAAGTCCTCTAGCCTCGAGGATTTGGTCAATGATTTTGATATTAATAAATAAATATATAATTTTTAACCTATACTAAGAAATCAGGGGCCTCGCGTTAGCAATCTGCCCTAGGCCCTGCATTGGCTAGATCCAGGCCTTCCGTTCATTGTTACACTAGTGCGCCACGTTAGCAGTTCGACATGTGTTGATGTGTAAAGAAATCATACAGAACCTTAATATTAATATAATAATAATATTATAATAATAATATTAATATTAATAATAATGTGGAAATATTTTTCGTAATTACGAGGTATTTAGTAGTTTTGTAGCTTGCAAACTGTTTCATTTTGATATTCCAAGGACATTTTTTAATATCATTATTTGAAATGGCTGTTTATATATTACTTAAGCTAAACTTTATATATATATAGAGTAATCCTTTCTTTAGCGATTGCAAAAAGAAGCCTAAATCGGTTAAATCAAGTATTAACCGTAATAAGCCTAGTGAACTAAAGAGAAAATAATTGAGGCCTGAGTTTTAGTAAACTATGGGTTTTGATTTTCGTGTCTGTAATGAAGAGACATTAACGGTTCATTGTGAGCCGAAAGTTAAACGCACGTTTAAATAATCAGGTATAGATTTTATATAGAAGAAAAGATCATGGTGGCAATTAGACCAGTGAAAGGGCTAGTGGTAAACTGGTATTAGCTACGGAGTTATCATTCTTTTTATGGTGCGCATTCACTTTCAGTGCGTCTAGCCACAAATCAGATTTGGTGTTATTTAACGTTAACACTCATGTTGGCAAACTAAGAATATTCTTGAGGTGAGATGAGACGATAGTGTTTACACTGCAAACCAGTTTTGGATGTAGCTATGAGTATATAGGGTGAACAGGTGAAGCGTAGACAATTGGGCCTTTACAAACACATAAATGTTATATCTCAGCAAAATTTATAGACTTCATTTCCTGTTATTTTCTCCATTGACTGATTTCCATATGTCCAAGATTTACCCTTATTGGATGTAAAATGTCGTCTGCTTTACTGTATACTCGCTATGCTTGGAATACTGCTTCAATAATTCGTAAATTTTTACATCAAAAAAAGAGAAATAATTCCATATCTAGGTAAATAAGTTTGTAGTAGTAGTCCTCCTCTTGACTCGGAGAGGTAATATTTTGGTTTTTCCAACTTGTAACGTTTGTGTACTAAAATGATAATATCCCCAGTAGCAAAAACTTGTCGGGCCGACACCAAATTTGATCAATCGGCCCGAAAGAATTAGCAAACTGTCGGTCCAGAATGCTTCATGTCCGAGCCGTTGAGTAGTCAATGCGCTCTTGGTTAAGAATAAACAAGCCTTGAAGTCGACTCAAAACTAACTGGTTTAGCGACAATCAGAATAGGGGATTTGCGTTAGTAAACCGACTCAAAAATAGCTCGTTGAGCGACAGTCGGAAATGGAGTTGTGCTTCACTAAACCAGCTGAAATAATCTAGTCGAGTGACCGTCAGAAAATGACTTGCGCGTCCCTAAACCGACTCAAAACTAACACATCGAGCGACAATTGGAAAAGAAGATGCGCGTCACGAAACCAGCTTTAAACCGAGTGGGCAACAATCCGTCGGCATTTTGACGGAACGTCATTTTGCCGACTTGAAACTGAGTTGACAATAATATGTAGGCAATTTTGTGGAACGTTATTTTACCGACATGAAACTGAGTAGGGAATAATATGTAGGCATTTTTTGGAACGTCATTTTTACCTCTCCGAGTGACGTATGTCATGGAGAGGTAATACACTGGCCGTGTCTGTCTGTCTGTCTGTGTGTCTGTCTGTCAGACCCTGCGTGACCGCGTTCGCAGTTTACAATTCGGAGCAAACAAATACCCGATTTCCGGAACGCGTTCGCGGTTCACGGAAATTTGGCCATTCATCTACCAACACTAGTCTTTACTAACTGGCTTCTAAGGACCACAATCTGCTAGTCTTTGTCCATCCCACATGGACACTAGTCTGTACTCGCAAGCTTCCAAGCACAACCATCTTCTGTTCTTCGTCAATTCCACATTGGCACCAGCTTCTATGCACCACCATCTTCGGGTCTTTGTCCATTCCACATGGACGCCAGTCAGTCCATTCTGGCTTCTTTTCCTTCGTCATCGTTTGGTTTCAAGATATACGCGGCGATCGGCTAGGGTTACGAGAAACGTCTAGCCTCCCAATGGCAGGGCTTCCACCATCGGTTCACGCGAATGCGTTTTTATCTATTATTATAATGGAAACGAATCGTGTATATATCCCAAAATTTAAAAAAAGCGGGCAAGAGGGGTACCCTTCACTTTAAACGTCAATATTAGCAAAGTTTCGAAAGATAATAGGAACAACTTTATTTTAAACGATTTAACTATTTTTAAAGTTATTTACTGGCGATTAAAATAATTAAAAATAATTATATTTATTTAAATATTAAAGATAAACCCAAGTACCGAAGTCGTTAAATCATTGCCTCCTATATCTATCAAGGCCCGCGCATTGCGTTATGTTTCCTACATTGCCTCCTGTATCTATCAAGGCCCACGCATTGTGGTATATTTCCTTCATTGCCTCCTATATCCACAAGGCCCGTGCTTTGCGATATATTTTTGAGAACAACAACCAAAATGGGAAGCTCCTCTCAGAACCACAATAATTTGTTTTCTCTGTTATATGAAATGAAAATAAAATATGGATAATATTTTCGGCAATTCGATTTGAATGGCTCTTTCTGATGTATCATTCTCTCAGCACTGTTCATAATGGACAGGAACGTAGAGATTCGAGACACTAAAAATTATGATAGTGTTTCAAATCCTCTGTAATGAGGGCTTAAAGGCTTGGAGTGAGTCGAGAGATAAATACACATCCTAGTTTTTAGTTGTACCATGCGTAACACAATGTTGCCATGCGTTTATTGAAGGATGCTTGGGTACTTGGTACAGACTGTTACGTCTACCAAGTTTCCTAGCATCCAAGAATAAATAGGAATCATAGATGCCAGTGTTAAGGGCATGTCATGGGTCAAGTCGTTAAATATATCGACGCAGTTAAATAGCTGATGGCATTATTTTATCCACTCTCTCATTGCGTTTCGAGAGGAAGTTCAACTTTGGCACGGACGATAGATGGCGCTCTTAACCTTCTACCCCCAAAAATCGCTGTTGTCTGCTCGTTTTCCCCTGCCGCGTTTTTTCATTATAAACTTATGACTTAACGAACTGTTAAGATAAAATTTCATATTTCCTAAGACAGATAAGCTTCTACTCCTTTCATCTTACTCCCAGTTAGATTTAACCTTGTTAAAACATAATCAGATGAATTTAAGTTACAATGTCGTAAAATCCTGTGCATACAGTTACCTAGGAGTGATAGAGACATTTTTAACGATGCCTAGAGATGATAAACTTAAGCGAAATTGTTTTACGTTTGAATAAAAATACCGCTTCCAGTAGTGGGTTTATAGTACTCCTTGTTTGTGTAAGATTAGTGTAGGTGTAGAGAGTAATCATTATAAACGCTTAAAAATATATATTTTCAAAAATGAAGAATATAGAACATTTATTTTGTATCAAAAAATATTTTGGTGCTAAGATTGCTTTAGAAAAATCCAAACGGCTAGGTATTGGTAAAAAAGACATGTGTAAGCTATTTGTAGATGAGGTAATGTTTTACATGTTTTAAATGAGGCTAAAACTTCCACTATTGTGTCTAAAAAGTGTTGGCAATGTATATTTTTTAAATATGACGGAATTGCGGTAGATATGATAGCGCCCTATTTGCGAAAAAACTCTTTGATGATAGAATTTCAAAGGCAGAAGTTAAACGTTAAATTTGCTCGATTAATTTTGTTCGGAAAATAATATATTTAAGCGCTACGTATTACTGAAGGAGATTGATTTTGCCAATCTTTGTGAGTATTTAACTGTTTAATAATTATTTTGGTTAAGTGGGAGCCTAGCTTATGTGTGACTGGGTTGTGGCTTCCATGTTTTGGGGACATTTGCTTTTTGTGTGGCGAGGTATGATTCAGCTTTGATATGGACAAATGTTACAAATCATACTGGTAGACTAAGAATACGGTTGAGGTATAGCGAGAGAGTAGAGTTTCCACAGCAATTGAGAGATATTGAAAAGGCTTGAACAATTGACTATTTTAAAATTGAATTCCAGCACTTGCAAAGAATTAAAAAGCGATAGATGCATATATTTAGGTTGTTTAAGGGGTAGTGATAGTCATCTCCACTCGGAGAGGTAATATTTTGGCTTTCCCAACTTGTTCCAACTTGAAACTGAGTAGACGATAAGATGAAAGCATTTTTGTGCAACGGCATTTTACCGACTTGAAAATGAGTAGGCAACAACATGTAGGCATTTTCGTGGAAAGTCATTTTACCGACTCGAAACTGAGTAGGCAATAATATGTAGGCATTTTCGTGGAAAGTCATTTTACCGACTTGAAACTGAGTGGGCAATAATACGTAGGCATTTTCGTGGAAAGTCATTTTACCGACTCGAAACTGAGTAGGCAGTAATATGTAGGCATTTTCGTGGAAAGTCATTTTACCGACTTGAAACTGAGTAGGCAATAAGATGCAGGCATTTTTGTGGAGCGTCGTTTTACCGACTTGAAACTGAGTAGTCAATAATATGTTGGCATTTTTGTAGAGAGTCATTTTACCGACTAGAAACTGAGTAGTAAATAATATGTAGTCATTTTTGTGGAACGTCATATTACCGAGTGAAACCTAGTAGGCAATATAAACACCTCCTACAATCGATAGTCTCCGACTATATGTATCTGCGAGTAAATAGTCTCGAAAGTTGTAATAGGCTTATAAATATGTTCCTAATTTAAAGACATAATTGTAGTGTTTTTCGAGTTAAACAATGATCAGCATACATTGAGGAAAAACAAAATGTTTGAATATGCAAATACAAATTCACAGATATGTAGTATCTAGAGCGTCATGGTACACCATATTATCTGATTCAAGACAAGGGAAAATTTCATTTTATTATTCACTATTACAAAGACTGATTTAATTTCTTCTTTTCCCGTTCTTTTCGGCCACCATGTCTGTCCTTAGAATGCCGAAACCAATCTTTTATACATTTTTCCATTTCAAAGTCTGTTGTGCGTGTGCACTTAGGGTTGTTTCGTACAGCTTCTACGTTTTTTGAATCATATTATGGATTAATTACGGAAGGAAATAATTTGTCATTGTTAAATAACAAATTCACATCGTACCTTTCATGGCTTCAGTTAGAATTAAATTTTTAAACCCTTTTTTTCCATTGGCCCCGACCTAATTAATATTAAGGGCTAATTGGTGAGATATAACTTCAGTTAAAATTCTCTTCATCGTATTTTTAACCGAACTGCCACCCCATGAAGACATCTTGGTAACCTAGGATTTTTCAACTTTAATGTAATTTCGAATTATTAAACTATATTAAATAGAATAGTTACAATTTTCTTTCGGAATGACCCATCTAGCATTCGTGCCTCCAAGTCATCTAAATCATTGCTGCATTTCAATGGTAGTTCCAAGAGTGGAATTTCTTCATTAAATGTGGGTTTTTCCAACAAAACTTCTGCAGTAGTAGCATATTCTACCTGTTGCTTCAAGTCACTTAGTTGGTACAATATGGTTTTCTGAAATTCTGAAAGATTTCAACATCAATTAATATGATCTATTTTTGAAATTTAAACATCATTATACTTAAAGTGTGTGGATCCTTATCATTGCTGACTGACGATCCTGGGTACATTTGGTGATGATACGCTAATAACAAAGAAGGATATATGTTATATGGCTGAAATATGCCTTTGCATACAACTAAATGTGAGGTTACATTTTTGAACTTGTTTTCTTTGCGAGTTGCTGTCAGAGAAACTAACACCGTTTTTCCTCGAGTGTATAGTAAAGGCACAAAAAAGTTTAAGGCTAAAAACAATATTAAGCAAGTAATAATAGAAACACAGACAATTATTATGTGAGCACATCTGATAAGTCTCAGAGTCGCTTCTAGCGTGTGAGCTGTCGTCATCGAAATGTCTTACAAAATTACTTTCCACCTTCGATTTCTCCTTTCCACTTTTCTTATCTAACCAACGGCAAATTGTAGTTAGCTTTACGAAAAAATGCTTTAAAAGTTAATTATATATAGCTTGATTACTATTCAAATACTGTCCCTTAGCTCTTTTACGTCCTTTACTATACTCTTCGTCTGAAAACAGATCGTCGCAACTACTACTACTGCAGGTAATTCTTTTATTACGGCCATCAGTCATAACATTGATAGTACTTTTAATTTCTTTATCAACTTTGTTGTTTCTTTTGCATGCATTAGAAATAGCTGGAGACTCTTTGCTTCCACTCGGTTTTTGACTTTCTTCACTTCTGTGATCACCTGTAAATTAACTGTTAATAATTTAATAGAGAAAGGTTTTGTAACAATTACCACTTTCTCCTGAGAATAGAGCATTTCCAATTTGGGCAGCTGTTAACTTATTTTGAGTTAGTTTTTTATCTAATCATAAAAAAAAATTACAATTCTGAAGAGAAAAGGGAATGTTAATAAACGTACACATACACGATTTTTTTGTGGAACTTGAACATAAAGAATCATCAGACTCGTCCATATTTGTTTCAGACTCGTGTATATTGTATTCGAGTGAATCTAAAATAGTTTTATTACAATTATAACTAGCACAAGGAAAGGAACCTATAATATCTATAAACATTTCATATATTTTAAATTTGCCACATTTTTCATTTCATACCTTTTGTTTTTGAATGATTTTCCAAGGAACTGTTCTGCATTTTTTCAAATAGTGCAATAGCCTGATCCTTGACGTCAAATAAATTTTCAGCTTAAATATTTAAACATTTTTGCAGTTTTAGTAAAAAAAATCAAGTACAACAGTTTTATATTATATATTTACCACTGTGAACAATTTCTGGAAATACTGGAGCATCTGGTAAACTGATGTTCAGTTCATCATTATCCGTACTCTTGCATAGATCGGATTCATCCCTGCTTCGATTTTCTTTACTAGTCGCCCTTTTGTAGTCGTCTTTAAAAGTTAATTATTATTAATGGGAAACTGTTTACTTAAATTTTACGTTACCTACCAGTTTTCAATAATACTCTAACGTCGTAGAGAGGCCAAGAGTCATCAGGCGTAAGAGAGTTCTTCAAAGCCTTAAGAAAATAGGTATTCCCTTTTGGCGGATAGAAACATTGAGTTTCTTCTTTGGTTTGATCCTTCAACCACTTTGTTAAAACTACTTCAATAGTGTCATCGTCTCGGAAGTGGCCCACCGTATACATCTATTTCAAATGAATTAAATACATTAAGGTATTACAAAGATGACTTAGATAATTATACGCATACCTAAAGGTTAATAATGTAACATAGGGACTACTGCTAATTCACCCTTGTAAGGCAATGCCACACATTTTTTACTGATCTTCGAAATATTGTAGACACTAATTGTTTTGGGTAGCCCAGATATAATCACTATGCCCAGCAAAGATGATTTCATTGGGTAGAAGAACAAGTCTTTAGAATGATCATATTCCCTCGTAAATACCGACAAAGTCGTATCATCGTGTTGAAATATATTTTGAATTTTAGCATAATTTCCATTGTCAAGTAAAATAGTACTATCCCCCAATCTAATTGAGATAACATATTTACTAGTTTCTAACTTCTTGAAAGACTTTCCATTTTTTGGCAAATTGCCGCAAAGTGGTTTGTCATAGTTAAATCTGTATTCGTTTATGAAATGCATTTTTTCCCTTTTCCCTAATGTGTTAAGGTCAAAATTGTCTCTTTCACTCAATCTCTTACAAATCTGTTGTAAAGGCTTATTGGGGGTTCTAAGCTCCTTTTTAAGAAATTGAAGTTCATTTTCAAAACCAAACGCACTAAAATTGTCCAAAGGCCCAAATTTTAGCACGTCCAAATATAAGTGTGATAAACTGTGCACGTTCATAACCACAAATTTTTCACCGTAGAGCTTATATGACTCTTCAACAAACATGTTCATAAGTTTCGCTGCGTAATCATTATGAGATTGACAAAGATTACGGCTGGATAATATGTACAAAGCACAGTGGAAAAGCCGAAAGTGTTTAAGAACATTAGAACTCAAAACTCCCATTAATATTACAGGGCCTGTGTACAACAAAAACTGCCTTAACTCCGTTCCTTTCCATTTATCTATGTGTTTAAGAGATTTTGGTTTGCGGGAAAATTCGCAAGGAATAAATTTACGGGCATTTAGTAGCTTCTCGGATATTATAGATACGTTTTTTTGACCTAAGTGAACTGAAAATGGTCCTTTATTTATCCAAAAATAAACTATTCTACGCATCACGCCTAAACAAACTAGATGCAAGTAGTCAAACGGAAACTGTGTTACCATTCCGATATCAAGTGCTAATAACGGGGAGTGTTGCCCCACAGAATGATGGTCTTCATCTAATTTGTTAACGAACGATTCATTAGTTCTCATTTCTGAATTAACCCCAAGAAAAACTGTACGGTTATCTATACGTTCGCCTTCGACCGTGCATTTATCGCAAGAGCTATACCCTGTGTGCCTTTTGGTTCTTTTAACAAATGATTTAGCCGGAGTGTCCAAGATGAAAGGTCCATTTAAATTCACTGCGTAAAGTTTATCACCCAGTGAAAATCCGTTCTTTTCTAATTCTTTTAGTTCATGTATAAATTCTTCTAAATAATCTTTTAAGGGGTGGAGCTTTGATTCGCCACAAAACAACGCCACGATAAAGGGCTTTCCAACAATGCCATCCTTAAAATTAAACACTGAAACTAATAGTGGCCAAAATTCTTTAGTCCCACTTTTAGATACTGGAACTCCGTCTATATTTACCGCAAAAGAGATAACGTGCTCGTACGGATAATTAGACAGAAGAAAATTTGTTAGGCCTTTCTTAATTCCGAAATAAATGAATTCTCCAGTACCAAAAGCCTTTACAACGGAACCCGTTGTTTTAGTTTTAAGAATGGTCCTACTATCTTTTGCTATTTCGAAGCCATTTTTACGCAAAATACTTAGGTGTTTTAACGCGACATGAGTAATTCTATTTTTTAAAGCCCAAACAGCAAGATCAGTTTCAAAATTTTCCGGGGAGCCCTTACAGTTTTCTTCGTCACTACTTAGAGTATCATTATCACTAAAGTTATTTTCATTAGCTAACCCATCCTGTACTGATTCAGATGAATCGCTATCATTAGAGGGGGTAAACTGCCTCAAGGATCGCATCATTTCATGTTCGTGTTCTTCGCTATGCTCTGTATTTCTATAGCATGCATTTTGCGCATTAGATAAAATAATTTGTTCGTTGTTTTCTAGCTCGATTGTTTCAGCACTGTAATTTTTAAACAGCTCTTCATAAAACTTTCTATTATTTCTACTTCTTTGTCTTGCAGACAAAAGTTCAAATTTCGCGGGTTTTGATTCCGAAGTGTTAACCTGTTGGTCATGTACAAGGGGATTTTTTGTACTTACCCCAGTGCTGCCAGGTGAGGCAACAGACTACAGAAAGAAAGGCTACCAGTTCATGTTAGTATTTAAAACTATCCCAGTGAGGACCTGACAACACTGCACTTTAGTTAAAATAAAAGGGGAATAATTTTCTCTATCCCCTTTAATGACAATTTTCCATGTCCGTTTTTGAAAGATAATTGGTAGCTTACTTTGAGTGGTGTACTTGTTAAATGGGTAGCCATCGCAAAAAGTCTACGATTTAAAATGGTACAGCTGGGTACATTTATACCTGTAAAAAATCGGTTTAGTACATAGAACAATTGTAGACAATAATTGATAAAATTGTCTAAAAAATTTTCCAATGTTTGAAAATTGTCCCTATGCTCTACACCCCAGCTGTTTAGGTTGAAAAATTATAATCAACATTTAATCAGTCGACGAAAAAGTTAATATAATTAGGCCTAATCTATTTTTTTAATTTAAAAATCTGTCTAATTTTTACTACAGCTTTTAAACTTTCTTATTCAAAAAAGTGAAATGTACATTGCATCACATTAATTTAACATTCATATATTAATAAAAGCTCAGGTACTAACCTTAGAGTGTAGCAAGGTAAGATCCAGTTCTAAGCTTCAATCCCAAAGAAACTCTCCGAAATCTAATAATGGCGTGGCTTTCTCTAAAAATTCGCCGTACAATTAAACTAATCCTGATTCACGTTGCTTGCAAGTTGAAAACAGCATGGCGAATAAAGAAAGACTAAAAACTCTGACGAGAGTCAACGTGTTTCCCCTAATAATATCCCTTCTGGGCCTTGGCTATGATTCTTCAAGATCGAAAATTTTCAGCCCGCCTAAATAAAATTGTAAAGAAGCCCAAAAAATCCGCCGATCGAAAAGTACACGAGATACCGACTAAAGTTTACAATACCCAGCCCAAAAACATTTTATAGGAGAAGCCCAATTGGCCGCAATCCGGCCCAATCTGCCATCCCTGCTCTGACGTTTTCTCGCTCCCTTCTGGTGTGGGTGTAAACAAGATGGAAAACCAAAATATCCTCTCTAGCCGGGAGTGTGGCGCACTCCTGTAAGCCAAGCCTCTGGGCGGCAAAGTTTGAGGGAATAAGACACATGTTGGCGATCCTACCCTATAGGTGCCGACTGCCCCGTGTCCGCCGGAGGTGACTTGACCCCCACACCCCGTCCGTCACCTCCCAAGTAAACCTCATTTCCTTCCCCTGTTTACACACGTATAGTCAAATCCTTGCCGAGGTCCACTGACCCACTCGCATTGAAACCCTCTCAAAAAAAAAATAACCTCTCCGAGTCGAGACCCAATGAAGACGTTTTTCTTAAAAACTTAAATAAATATAATTGATATTGATTATTTTAATCAACATTAATTTAGCTTAATTCTAGTTTAGTCGTTTTAAGAAACATTATTCCAAAAATCATTTTAAACATGGCTACTGTTTAAGTTTGACTTCAAGCGAACATCTTTTTCAGAATTTTTGTAAATTTAGGGTATACAAGGCGATTGATTCACAGTAAATGATAAGAAAAGCCGCAATTGAGAGGCTAGATTTTTCTCGTAGCCCTAGCCGATCGCCGCGTACATCGCGGTCTGGGTATTGGGAATACGTTTGCTCCGATTGCCAACTGCGGACGCGGTGTCAGACACACCCATACGGATACATCAAGTGTAATACCTCTCCGTGACATCAACGTCATTCGAAGATGTAAAAAGTCATCTTTGAGAGACACGACTTGAAAATAAAATTTATTGTCGATTTTTTTTTCATTATATTTAAAACAATTATAGTGTTGAGTTATTAAATATGTGAATATTAATATTAATATTAATATTAATATTAATTTCTATTATTTCTAACATTTAAATAGCTTTTAACTAATTTAAATCAATTTACAGCTAATATACACATCTGTATTTATTTCCAAATAGTCCTGACACTTACGTTTTTTAGACCCCAAACCGATCCCCATTAGCATCTCCTATCCGTTTAGTAGTCTGTTTATTGTCGGTAATGACAGTTAGTTGTCGGAATCGGTTAACTGTCGGTAAAGGTCTTCAAACCACCTAAAGTAGGATATTAGACTCAAATCCGACTATAAAGGCGATGAGCGGGATATTTTTTATATATATATAGGCTATTCCAAATTTCTAGATTATTTTCTCGATTTCCAGTCTAATTACTGAAAAGCAATTAAAAACACTTAGGTGTTTAAATTGTATTCTCAGTTTCAAGTCGGTGAAATGACGTTTGCCCAAAAAGCCTTAACATTATTGCCAACTCAGTTTGAAGTCGGTAGTATGACGTTTGACCAAAATCCGGACAAACTATTGCCTACTTTGTTTGAAGTCGGGGTAGTGACGCACCACTTAAATACCAAGTAGCAAGTATATATAGTCGGTTTAGTGACGCGCTTCTCCATTTTGAACTTCTGCTCGACTGGTTAGTTTTGGGTCGGTTTAGTTACGCCAATCCGATATTTCACCTTTCTGTCAACAAGTTAGTTTTGAGTCGGCTTGAAGGCCGCTTTATTCTTATCCGAGTGCTCATTGAATACTCAACGGCTTGGACATGAAGTATTATGGACCGACAGTCCGATAACTCTGTCGGGCCGATGGATCACATTTGTTATCGGCCCGACTGGTTTTTGTCGCTGGCGATTCCACGTCGTGTTTTGAGTCGAATACCGACTTTAGTTGGTTTAAAGACTTTTACCGACAATTGACCGATTCGGACAACTAACCACCTGTATCGACAATAAACCGGCTACAAAACGGAAAGTAAATGCTACTGGGGTAGGGACCGTCCCTAAACTACGTCACACTCTTATGGGGGGGAGGGGGTTTCTAAATTCGTGACAGTCCGTGACAAGGGGGAGGGAGGGGTTCTTCGATGCGTGACGTCACATTTAGCATTGATTTTGTTACGAAGTCAGTAAGAGGCCGATTGGCTCTCTTATGTTATAGAAGAAGAAAGACAACATTCCATAGTCCACCGTTACAATAATTTACCAAAATTGTTATTCCATCATCGCTTAAATAGTAGAAAATTTAAGCAATAATCTAATATTTACACCTTTGTATAGCCAATTTAAATAGCGCAAACTCTCTTATGTCTCCGTTCAATCGCCCCTATTATTTGTGAGGATGAATCAAATCCCCCTGCCGATTGAAATGGTTTCGTTTCTTTGGCAAATTTTCTAAATCTCAAGCTCGATTAGTCTGTTTTCGGTGACAGTGTCGAAACCTAAAAAGTGTGCCCCTTTAGCTAAGCTTTATGGAACTTTTTTGAAGCTTATAAAAAGCACATCCAGACATTAAAATTCTAAAGGTCAATCAGAGGGAAAAAGCTTAAAACGGAAGAGAACTTTGAATTTTCAGCCGAGCAAAATATTTCTGAGAGGGCGGCATATCACTCAAGAAATTAATCAAATTAAATTTGTAAATTAAGACAAATCATAGTGCGGAGGGGGGGGGGGTTAAAGAAATGTGACCAGGTTTTTAGGGGAGGGGTCTGAGAAAAGCGTGACGAAGCGTGATCTGGGGGGACGGGGGGGGTCAGAAAATGCTTTTTTTCGCGTGACGTAGTTTATGGACGGTCCCTAGTAAGGTTTAGCAATGCATTTAATTTTACTAGTTAGGTTAAGCATTGTGTATTTTCCAACAACGAGACATGGCTCACTCGATACTTTATATTAGTTGCAACATTAAGGAATATTTTCATGAAAATTGAATGTTAGGGGGCTGAGATAATCGGGGTTTTCTCCCCCTTTGTGGTAATTTAATTGAGTAATTAAACCAAGAACCAGGCATTTTCCAACAACGAGACCGAGCTCATTTGATTCCTTATAATATAGGAAATATTTGGTGAAATTTTCAATAGGATCAGGGCCGGAAATAAGCACAGGACACTGGACATTGTCCAATAAAATTTTACAATGTCCCATATTTTATCTAAAAATTAAGGGGGTCACTGGACAGTTTGACCAATAAATTTTCCCAAATTTTGATAGCTTGACTATGGAGATGCGACACTATTTTTGCACACTCCAGTGGACAATGTCCTATAAATGTTCCAGTCAAACAGGGGGTCACTGGACACATGTCCTATAAGAATTTTTTCTTATTTCCGGCCCTGAATAGGATTCTATGTTAGGGGGCTGAGATATTATGGTTTTTCTCCCCCTTTGTGGTAATTTAATGAGTAATTCTGAGATAGCGGTTGCTCTCTTAGATAAGACTTCATACTGCGTTTTATGTATAAGGGTGGTTTTTGATTGGGTGTAACTTTTTTTGTATTATGGCTACCGTTTTGAAAAACATCCACTGAACTAAAATCCGGGCCCTTAATATGTAGATAAAATTTCAAAGAGATCCTTCCAATCGTTTTTCTTGTAGAAAATAAAGTTGCTAACGGTGGTTTTCATTTCCATAAAATTATTCAGTCATTTTGGCAAAAAAAGAGAGAAATTTTCCCATAGGAATAACATGGGAAATGTTTGCTCTGATAGCCAAAGTTTCTCGACCATTTTTTGAAGACCATATGTTCGATAGGTCTGAAAACGGTTTTAAAAGAAAGGTATAACATTTTTTTTGGTGCCTTCCGAAGTTTTATTGAAAACAGTTAATATTAAGTATTACTTTTTGTACTTTTAAGTACATAATTAAACTTACGACCTTTTATTCTGTTGGACTTACGTGGTTTCTTCCTGGCTAAAATCATAGAGAAACGTACTGTTGGACTTACGCTGTTTTACCGCTAATAGAGCGAAGTTTTTGTTTTGACAACGCTTCGTCCGCTCTGCCTATGTTCGAACTTAAGGCGATTTTTTTCACTTTTCATATGAAAGAAGGGGTTAATTAGTCCTAATTTTATTTTATTCTCGCAAATTAAAATTTATTATAATTTAATACAAAATAATTTAGCCGATAATTTTTAAATTCACTTATTTCACTAAGCCTCGGTCAAAAGATCAAGACAGCATGAGCTGATTGTATACTAGAGACCAATTAGCCGTGTTGCGTTCGATTTAAGTTGTTTCACCTGATGCCATCGGCCAACGATAGCCGCTAATTTAGGTAATTTGTTTAAATTAAATAAATTTTTGTTCTTTAAAGTAGATTAATGCAAACTACGCACAAGGGTTCGTTCCCTGGTTTCTCGACTGGTGCTATCAGCCCTGAGCCAGCGATAACCGCTATGAAGATAATATTTTTGTTTAAATAGCTTGTAAATAAATGATAGATTCAATCACACTATCACTAAACCCTGTCAAGAATCAGCCAATATTTTTAATTCAAGTCCTTCCAATCATTTGTACTAGGTAACAATTGAATAATAATTATTTAGTGCTAATTATAACGTAAGCTAAGAAAGCAATAAACAATGACTAGTTTGCCAACGATAAACGCTACAGAGATTATATCTGGTGCAACCGGACAACGATAACCACTGTCTAGATCATATTGTTTGTTTAAATTAGTGTAAAATAATTGATAGATTAAATCACACGATCACTAAACCCAGTCAACAAACCAACCATTATTTTTACCTCTCCGTGTGACGTAGTACAGGAGAGGTTCTGTAACGGCCGTGTCTGTGTGTCTGTGTGTGTGTGTGTGTGTGTGTGTCTGTGTGTCTGTCTGTCAGACCCCACGTGACCGCGTTCGCAGTTTGCGTATCGGAGCAAACGTGTTCCCAATTTCCGGACTGCATTGACAGTTCACGGAAATTTGGGTTTGTCTCCTCTGGCTATTCTACTTGAGTTCCAACACCACCAGCTTTGGTTTTCGTCCACTCCACATGGACACTAGTCTGTACGTGCTTGCTTCCAAGCACCATCAACTTCTGTTCTTCGTCAATTCCACATTGACACCAGCTTCTATACACTACCATCTTCTGTTCTTCGTCAATTCCACATTGACATCAGCTTCTATGCACCACCATCTTCTGTTCTTCGTCAATTCCACATTGACACCAGCTTCTATGCACCACCATCTTCTGTTCTTCGTCAATTCCACATTGACATCAGCTTCAATGCACCACCATCTTCTGTTCTTCGTCAATTCCACATTGACACCAGCTTCTATGCACCACCATCTTCTGTTCTTCGTCAATTCCACATTGACACCAGCTTCAATGCACCACCATCTTCAGGTCTTTTGTCCATTCCACATGGACGCCAGTCAGTACATTCTGGCTTCTTTTCCTCCGTCATCGTTTGGTTTCAAGATATACGCGGCGATCGGCTAGGGTTACGAGAAACGTCTAGCCTCCCAATGGCAGGGCTTCCACCATCGGTTCACGCAAATGCGTTTTTATCTATTATTTGGTTTTAAGATATACGCGGCGATCGGTTAGGGTTACGAGAAACGTCTAGCCTCCCAATGGCAGGGCTTCCATCAAAGGTTCACGCGAATGCGTTTTTATCTATTATTATAATGGAATCGAAACGTATATATACCCCAAAATTTGAAAAAAGCGGGCAAGAGGGGTACCCTTCACTTTAAACGTCAATATTAGCAAAGTTTCGAAAGATAATAGGAACAACTTTATTTTAAACGATTTAACTATTTTTAAAGTTATTTACTGGCGATTAAAATAATTAAAAATAATTATATTTATTTAAATATTAAAGATCTATCAAGGCCCGTGCATTGCGTTATATTTCGTACATTGTCTCATATCTTTTTAGGCCCGTGCATTGCGTTATATTTCCTACATTGCCTCCTGTATCTATCTAGGCCCGTGCATTGCGATATATTTTTGAGAACAACAACCAAAATGGGAAGCTCCTCTCAGAACCATAATAATTTGTTTTCTCTGTTATATGAAATGAAAATATGGATAATATTTTCGGCAATTCGATTTGAATGGCTCTTTCTGATGTATCATTCTCTCAGCACTGTTCATAATGGACAGGAACGTAGAGATTCGAGACACTTGGAATTACGATAGTGTTTCAAATCCTCTGTAATGAGGGCTTAACGACTTGGAGTGACTGGAAAGATAGATACACATCCTATTTTTTAGTTGTACCATGCGTACCACAATGTTGCCAGGCGTTTATTGAAGGATGCTTGGGTACTTGGTACAGACTGTTACGTCTACCAAGTTTCCTAGCATCCAAGAATAAATAGGATTCATAGAAGCCAGTGTTATGGGCATGTCATGGGTCAAGTCGTTAAATATATCGACGCAGTTAAATAGCTGATGGCATTATTTTATCCACTTTCTCATTGCGTTTCGAGTGGAAGTTCAACTTTGGCACGGACGACAGATGGCGCTCTTAACCTTCTACCCCCAAAAATCCCTGTTGTCTGCTCGTTTTCCCCTTCCGCGTTTTTTCGTTATAAACTTATGATTTAACGAACTGTTAAGATAAAATTTCATATTTCCTAAGACAGATAAGCTTCTACTCCTTTCATCTTACTCCCAGTTAGATTTAACCTTGTTAAAACATAATCAGATGAATTTGAGTTATAATGTCGTAAAATCCTGTGCATACAGTTACCTAGGAGTGATAGAGACATTTTTAACGATGTCTAGAGATGTTAAGCTTAAGCGAAATTGTTTTACGTTTGAATAAAAATACCGCTTCCAGTAGTGGGTTTATAGTACTCCTTGTTTGTGTAAGATTAGTGTAGCTGTAGAGCGTGTTTGCTGTTTAGTTTATACGCCCCCTAGGCCTATTTGTGAAAGACCTTTTTTACGCACTTTTATCATTCTTTATTTGAAAAAAGTGTTGGCAATGTATATTTTTTAAATATGACGGAATTGCTGTTGGTATGATAGCGCCCTATTTGCTAAAAAAACCTTTTTTTAAAACAGTTGATTCATTCTTTGATAGAATTTCGAAGGAAGAAGTTAAGTGTTAGATTTGCTCGACTAATTTTGTTCGGCAAATAATATAATTAAGCCTTACGTATTACTGAAGGAGATTGATTTTGCCAACTTGTGTGAGTATTTAAGGAGATTGATTTTGCCATCCTTTGTGAGTATTTAACTGAATAATAAAATGGAGGAAGATAATAATTTAAGTAAAGAGGAAATCAGAAAACGAAAGGCAAGGGAAAGAATGAGGGCAAAAAGGTCAGATCCCGAATTTAGGAAACGCGAAAATGAAAGGAGAAGAGCGTTAGCCGCGGAAAAAAAGGCTGTTTCTGGAACAGGTTCTAGCACGCAAAATGTTGGTCCTACCACGAGGCCAGTTGGCCATGATCGTACGAAAGATAATGCATTAAATAAATGTTCTATTGAAAGTACTGTAGGCGTAGGCATATCTATTAATAAGGAACCCAATAATGTACAAAATGTTAATGCTAATATTAGTGAAATCATCGAAAGCGATGAACAAGTACGAGCCTAGCTTATGTGTGATTGGGTTGTGGCTTCCATGTTTTGGGGACATTTGCTTTTTGTGTGGCGAGGTATGATTCAGCTTTGATATGGACAAATGTTACAAATCATACTGGTAGACCAAGAATACGGTTGACGTATAGCGAGAGAGTAGAGTTTCCACAGCAATTGAGAGATATTGAAAAGGCTTGAACAATTGACTATTTTAAAATTGAATTCCTGCACTTGCAAAGAATTAAAAAAAGCGATAGATGCATATATTTAGGTTGTTTAAGGGGTAGTGATAGTCATCACCACTCGGAGAGGTAATATTTTGGCTTTCCCAACTTGTATTTTAGTTAAATCGACATTACGGCTAGGAACAAGGAGGGATAGCTCGCATTCGACTGCAGATCGAGAGGTTCTTGGTTCAAACCCGAGTTCCCCCTGTAACAGCACGGATCATTCCAATTATTTTAGTTAAATCGACATTACGGCTAGGAACAAGGAGGGATAACTCGCATTCGACTGCAGATCGAAAGGTCCTTGGTTCAAACCCGAGTTCCCCCAGTAACAGCACGGATCATTCAGTTTATTTCATTTAAAACGACATTACGGCTATGAACAAGGGGAATAGCTCAGTGGTAGAGCATTCGACTGCAGATCGAGAGGACCTTGGTTCAAACCCGAGTTCCCCCTTTAACAGCACGGATCATTCCGTTTATTTTAGTTAAATCGACATTACGGCCTTGAACAAGGGGGAATAGCTCAGTGGTAGAGCATTCGACTGCAGATCGAGAGGTCCTTGGTTCAAACCCGAGTTCCCCCTGTAACAGCACGGATTATTCCCTTTATTTTAGTTAAATCGACATTACGGCTAGGAACAAGGAGGGATAACTCGCATTCGACTGCAGATCGAGAGGTCCTTGGTTCAAACCCGAGTTCCCCCTGTAACAGCACGGATCATTCCGTTTATTTTAGTTAAATCGACATTACGGCCTTGAACAAGGGGGAATAGCTCAGTGGTAGAGCATTCGACTGCAGATCGAGAGATCCTTGGTTCAAACCCGAGTTCCCCCTGTAACAGCACGGATCATTTCGTTTATTTTATTTAAATCGACATTACGGCTATGAACAAGGGGGATAGCTCAGTGGTAGAGCATTAGACTACAGATCGAGAGGTCCTTGGTTCAAACCCGAGTTCCCCCTGTAACAGCACTGATCATTCCTTTTATTTTAGTTAAATCGACATTACGGCTAGGAACAAGGAGGGATAGCTCGCATTCGACTGCAGATCGAAAGGTCCTTGGTTCAAACCCGAGTTCCCCCTGTAACAGCACGGATCATTCCGTTTATTTTAGGTAAATCGACATTACGGCCTTGAACAAGGGGAATAGCTCAGTGGTAGAGCATTCGACTGCAGATCGAGAGGTCCTTGGTTCAAACCCGAGTTCCCCCTGTAACAGCACGGATCATTCCGTTTATTTTAGTTAAATCGACATTACGGCTCTGAACAAGGGGGAAGAGCTCAGTGGTAGAGCATTCGACTGCAGATCGAGAGATCCTTGGTTCAAACCCGAGTTCCCCCTGTAACAGCACGGATCATTCCGTTTATTTTATTTAAATCGACATTACGGCTATGAACAAGGGGGTTAGCTCAGTGGTAGAGCATTAGACTACAGATCGAGAGGTCCTTGGTTCAAACCCGAGTTCCCCCTGTAACAGCACGGATCATTCCAATTATTTTAGTTAAATCGACATTACGGCTAGGAACAAGGAGGGATAACTCGCATTCGACTGCAGATCGAAAGGTCCTTGGTTCAAACCCGAGTTCCCCCAGTAACAGCACGGATCATTCAGTTTATTTCATTTAAAACGACATTACGGCTATGAACAAGGGGAATAGCTCAGTGGTAGAGCATTCGACTGCAGATCGAGAGGACCTTGGTTCAAACCCGAGTTCCCCCTTTAACAGCACGGATCATTCCGTTTATTTTAGTTAAATCGACATTACGGCCTTGAACAAGGGGGAATAGCTCAGTGGTAGAGCATTCGACTGCAGATCGAGAGGTCCTTGGTTCAAACCCGAGTTCCCCCTGTAACAGCACGGATTATTCCCTTTATTTTAGTTAAATCGACATTACGGCTAGGAACAAGGAGGGATAACTCGCATTCGACTGCAGATCGAGAGGTCCTTGGTTCAAACCCGAGTTCCCCCTGTAACAGCACGGATCATTCCGTTTATTTTAGTTAAATCGACATTACGGCCTTGAACAAGGGGGAATAGCTCAGTGGTAGAGCATTCGACTGCAGATCGAGAGGTCCTTGGTTCAAACCCGAGTTCCCCCTGTAACTGCACGGATTATTCCCTTTATTTTAGTTAAATCTACATTACGGCTAGGAACAAGGAGGGATAACTCGCATTCGACTGTAGATCGAGAACTCCTTGGTTCAAACCCGAGTTTCCCCTGTAACAGCACGGATTATTCCCTTTATTTTAGTTAAATCGACATTACGGCTAGGAACAAGGAGGGATAACTCGCATTCGACTGTAGATCGAGAGGTCCTTGGTTCAAACCCGAGTTCCCCCTGTAACAGCACGGATCATTCCGTTTATTTTAGTTAAATCGACATTACGGCCCTGAACAAGGGTGAAGAGCTCAGTGGTAGAGCATTCGACTGCAGATCGAGAGATCCTTGGTTCAAACCCGAGTTCCCCCTGTAACAGCACGGATCATTCCGTTTATTTTATTTAAATCGACATTACGGCTATGAACAAGGGGGATAGCTCAGTGGTAGAGCATTAGACTACAGATCGAGAGGTCCTTGGTTCAAACCCGAGTTCCCCCTGTAACAGCACTGATCATTCCTTTTATTTTAGTTAAATCGACATTACGGCTAGGAACAAGGAGGGATAGCTCGCATTCGACTGCAGATCGAAAGGTCCTTGGTTCAAACCCGAGTTCCCCCTGTAACAGCACGGATCATTCCGTTTATTTTATTTAAAACGACATTACGGCTATGAACAAGGGGAATAGCTCAGTGGTAGAGCATTCGACTGCAGATCGAGAGGTCCTTGGTTCAAACCCGAGTTCCCCCTGTAACTGCACGGATTATTCCCTTTATTTTAGTTAAATCGACATTACGGCTAGGAACAAGGAGGGATAACTCGCATTCGACTGTAGATCGAGAGGTCCTTGGTTCAAACCCGAGTTCCCCCTGTAACAGCACGGATTATTCCCTTTATTTTAGTTAAATCGACATTACGGCTAGGAACAAAGAGGGATAACTCGCATTCGACTGCAGATCGAGAGGTCCTTGGTTCAAACCCGAGTTCCCCCTGTAACAGCACGGATCATTCCGTTTATTTTAGTTAAATCGACATTACGGCGTTGAACAAGGGGGAATAGCTCAGTGGTAGAGAATTCGACTGCAGATCGAGAGGACCTTGGTTCAAACCCGAGTTCCCCCTTTAATAGCACGGATCATTCCGTTTATTTTAGTTAAATCGACATTACGGCCTTGAACAAGGGGGAATAGCTCAGTGGTAGAGCATTCGACTGCAGATCGAGAGGTCCTTGGTTCAAACCCGAGTTCCCCCTGTAACTGCACGGATTATTCCCTTTATTTTAGTTAAATCGACATTACGGCTAGGAACAAGGAGGGATAACTCGCATTCGACTGTAGATCGAGAGGTCCTTGGTTCAAACCCGAGTTCCCCCTGTAACAGCACGGATCATTTCGTTTATTTAGTTAAATCGACATTACGGCGTTGAACAAGGGGGAATAGCTCAGTGGTAGAGCATTCGACTGCAGATCGAGAGGTCCTTGGTTCAAACCCGAGTTCCCCCTTTAACAGCACGGATCATTCCGTTTATTTTAGTTAAATCGACATTACGGCCTTGAACAAGGGGGAATAGCTCAGTGGTAGAGCATTCGACTGCAGATCGAGAGGTCCTTGGTTCAAACCCGAGTTCCCCCTGTAACAGCACGGATTATTCCCTTTATTTTAGTTAAATCGACATTACGGCTAGGAACAAGGAGGGATAACTCGCATTCGACTGCAGATCGAGAGGTCCTTGGTTCAAACCCGAGTTCCCCCTGTAACAGCACGGATCATTCCGTTTATTTTAGTTAAATCGACATTACGGCCTTGAACAAGGGGGAATAGCTCAGTGGTAGAGCATTCGACTGCAGATCGAGAGGTCCTTGGTTCAAACCCGAGTTCCCCCTGTAACTGCACGGATTATTCCCTTTATTTTAGTTAAATCTACATTACGGCTAGGAACAAGGAGGGATAACTCGCATTCGACTGTAGATCGAGAACTCCTTGGTTCAAACCCGAGTTTCCCCTGTAACAGCACGGATTATTCCCTTTATTTTAGTTAAATCGACATTACGGCTAGGAACAAGGAGGGATAACTCGCATTCGACTGTAGATCGAGAGGTCCTTGGTTCAAACCCGAGTTCCCCCTGTAACAGCACGGATCATTCCGTTTATTTTAGTTAAATCGACATTACGGCCCTGAACAAGGGGGAAGAGCTCAGTGGTAGAGCATTCGACTGCAGATCGAGAGATCCTTGGTTCAAACCCGAGTTCCCCCTGTAACAGCACGGATCATTCCGTTTATTTTATTTAAATCGACATTACGGCTATGAACAAGGGGGATAGCTCAGTGGTAGAGCATTAGACTACAGATCGAGAGGTCCTTGGTTCAAACCCGAGTTCCCCCTGTAACAGCACTGATCATTCCTTTTATTTTAGTTAAATCGACATTACGGCTAGGAACAAGGAGGGATAGCTCGCATTCGACTGCAGATCGAAAGGTCCTTGGTTCAAACCCGAGTTCCCCCTGTAACAGCACGGATCATTCCGTTTATTTTAGTTAAATCGACATTACGGCGTTGAACAAGGGGGAATAGCTCAGTGGTAGAGAATTCGACTGCAGATCGAGAGGTCCTTGGTTCAAACCCGAGTTCCCCCTGTAACAGCACTGATCATTCCTTTTATTTTAGTTAAATCGACATTACGGCTAGGAACAAGGAGGGATAGCTCGCATTCGACTGCAGATCGAAAGGTCCTTGGTTCAAACCCGAGTTCCCCCAGTAACAGCACGGATCATTCAGTTTATTTCATTTAAAACGACATTACGGCTATGAACAAGGGGAATAGCTCAGTGGTAGAGAATTCGACTGCAGATCGAGAGGACCTTGGTTCAAACCCGAGTTCCCCCTTTAATAGCACGGATCATTCCGTTTATTTTAGTTAAATCGACATTACGGCCTTGAACAAGGGGGAATAGCTCAGTGGTAGAGCATTCGACTGCAGATCGAGAGGTCCTTGGTTCAAACCCGAGTTCCCCCTGTAACTGCACGGATTATTCCCTTTATTTTAGTTAAATCGACATTACGGCTAGGAACAAGGAGGGATAACTCGCATTCGACTGTAGATCGAGAGGTCCTTGGTTCAAACCCGAGTTCCCCCTGTAACAGCACGGATCATTTCGTTTATTTTAGTTAAATCGACATTACGGCGTTGAACAAGGGGGAATAGCTCAGTGGTAGAGCATTCGACTGCAGATCGAGAGGTCCTTGGTTCAAACCCGAGTTCCCCCTTTAACAGCACGGATCATTCCGTTTATTTTAGTTAAATCGACATTACGGCCTTGAACAAGGGGGAATAGCTCAGTGGTAGAGCATTCGACTGCAGATCGAGAGGTCCTTGGTTCAAACCCGAGTTCCCCCTGTAACAGCACGGATTATTCCCTTTATTTTAGTTAAATCGACATTACGGCTAGGAACAAGGAGGGATAACTCGCATTCGACTGCAGATCGAGAGGTCCTTGGTTCAAACCCGAGTTCCCCCTATAACAGCACGGATCATTCCGTTTATTTTAGTTAAATCGACATTACGGCCTTGAACAAGGGGGAATAGCTCAGTGGTAGAGCATTCGACTGCAGATCGAGAGGTCCTTGGTTCAAACCCGAGTTCCCCCTGTAACTGCACGGATTATTCCCTTTATTTTAGTTAAATCTACATTACGGCTAGGAACAAGGAGGGATAACTCGCATTCGACTGTAGATCGAGAACTCCTTGGTTCAAACCCGAGTTTCCCCTGTAACAGCACGGATTATTCCCTTTATTTTAGTTAAATCGACATTACGGCTAGGAACAAGGAGGGATAACTCGCATTCGACTGTAGATCGAGAGGTCCTTGGTTCAAACCCGAGTTCCCCCTGTAACAGCACGGATCATTCCGTTTATTTTAGTTAAATCGACATTACGGCCCTGAACAAGGGGGAAGAGCTCAGTGGTAGAGCATTCGACTGCAGATCGAGAGATCCTTGGTTCAAACCCGAGTTCCCCCTGTAACAGCACGGATCATTCCGTTTATTTTATTTAAATCGACATTACGGCTATGAACAAGGGGGATAGCTCAGTGGTAGAGCATTAGACTACAGATCGAGAGGTCCTTGGTTCAAACCCGAGTTCCCCCTGTAACAGCACTGATCATTCCTTTTATTTTAGTTAAATCGACATTACGGCTAGGAACAAGGAGGGATAGCTCGCATTCGACTGCAGATCGAAAGGTCCTTGGTTCAAACCCGAGTTCCCCCTGTAACAGCACGGATCATTCCGTTTATTTTATTTAAAACGACATTACGGCTATGAACAAGGGGAATAGCTCAGTGGTAGAGCATTCGACTGCAGATCGAGAGGTCCTTGGTTCAAACCCGAGTTCCCCCTGTAACTGCACGGATTATTCCCTTTATTTTAGTTAAATCGACATTACGGCTAGGAACAAGGAGGGATAACTCGCATTCGACTGTAGATCGAGAGGTCCTTGGTTCAAACCCGAGTTCCCCCTGTAACAGCACGGATTATTCCCTTTATTTTAGTTAAATCGACATTACGGCTAGGAACAAAGAGGGATAACTCGCATTCGACTGCAGATCGAGAGGTCCTTGGTTCAAACCCGAGTTCCCCCTGTAACAGCACGGATCATTCCGTTTATTTTAGTTAAATCGACATTACGGCGTTGAACAAGGGGGAATAGCTCAGTGGTAGAGAATTCGACTGCAGATCGAGAGGTCCTTGGTTCAAACCCGAGTTCCCCCTGTAACAGCACTGATCATTCCTTTTATTTTAGTTAAATCGACATTACGGCTAGGAACAAGGAGGGATAGCTCGCATTCGACTGCAGATCGAAAGGTCCTTGGTTCAAACCCGAGTTCCCCCAGTAACAGCACGGATCATTCAGTTTATTTCATTTAAAACGACATTACGGCTATGAACAAGGGGAATAGCTCAGTGGTAGAGAATTCGACTGCAGATCGAGAGGACCTTGGTTCAAACCCGAGTTCCCCCTTTAATAGCACGGATCATTCCGTTTATTTTAGTTAAATCGACATTACGGCCTTGAACAAGGGGGAATAGCTCAGTGGTAGAGCATTCGACTGCAGATCGAGAGGTCCTTGGTTCAAACCCGAGTTCCCCCTGTAACTGCACGGATTATTCCCTTTATTTTAGTTAAATCGACATTACGGCTAGGAACAAGGAGGGATAACTCGCATTCGACTGTAGATCGAGAGGTCCTTGGTTCAAACCCGAGTTCCCCCTGTAACAGCACGGATCATTTCGTTTTTTTTAGTTAAATCGACATTACGGCGTTGAACAAGGGGGAATAGCTCAGTGGTAGAGCATTCGACTGCAGATCGAGAGGTCCTTGGTTCAAACCCGAGTTCCCCCTGTAACTGCACGGATTATTCCCTTTATTTTAGTTAAATCGACATTACGGCTAGGAACAAGGAGGGATAACTCGCATTCGACTGTAGATCGAGAACTCCTTGGTTCAAACCCGAGTTTCCCCTGTAACAGCACGGATTATTCCCTTTATTTTAGTTAAATCGACATTACGGCTAGGAACAAGGAGGGATAACTCGCATTCGACTGTAGATCGAGAGGTCCTTGGTTCAAACCCGAGTTCCCCCTGTAACAGCACGGATCATTCCGTTTATTTTAGTTAAATCGACATTACGGCCCTGAACAAGGGGGAAGAGCTCAGTGGTAGAGCATTCGACTGCAGATCGAGAGATCCTTGGTTCAAACCCGAGTTCCCCCTGTAACAGCACGGATCATTCCGTTTATTTTATTTAAATCGACATTACG
Organism: Phalangium opilio; assembly: GCF_054372755.1. Classification (NCBI taxonomy): domain Eukaryota; kingdom Metazoa; phylum Arthropoda; class Arachnida; order Opiliones; family Phalangiidae; genus Phalangium; species Phalangium opilio. The sequence continues at coordinate 47,493 of NW_028324175.1, forward strand.
GCTATGAACAAGGGGGATAGCTCAGTGGTAGAGCATTAGACTACAGATCGAGAGGTCCTTGGTTCAAACCCGAGTTCCCCCTGTAACAGCACTGATCATTCCTTTTATTTTAGTTAAATCGACATTACGGCTAGGAACAAGGAGGGATAGCTCGCATTCGACTGCAGATCGAAAGGTCCTTGGTTCAAACCCGAGTTCCCCCTGTAACAGCACGGATCATTCCGTTTATTTTATTTAAAACGACATTACGGCTATGAACAAGGGGAATAGCTCAGTGGTAGAGCATTCGACTGCAGATCGAGAGGTCCTTGGTTCAAACCCGAGTTCCCCCTGTAACTGCACGGATTATTCCCTTTATTTTAGTTAAATCGACATTACGGCTAGGAACAAGGAGGGATAACTCGCATTCGACTGTAGATCGAGAGGTCCTTGGTTCAAACCCGAGTTCCCCCTGTAACAGCACGGATTATTCCCTTTATTTTAGTTAAATCGACATTACGGCTAGGAACAAAGAGGGATAACTCGCATTCGACTGCAGATCGAGAGGTCCTTGGTTCAAACCCGAGTTCCCCCTGTAACAGCACGGATCATTCCGTTTATTTTAGTTAAATCGACATTACGGCGTTGAACAAGGGGGAATAGCTCAGTGGTAGAGAATTCGACTGCAGATCGAGAGGTCCTTGGTTCAAACCCGAGTTCCCCCTGTAACAGCACTGATCATTCCTTTTATTTTAGTTAAATCGACATTACGGCTAGGAACAAGGAGGGATAGCTCGCATTCGACTGCAGATCGAAAGGTCCTTGGTTCAAACCCGAGTTCCCCCAGTAACAGCACGGATCATTCAGTTTATTTCATTTAAAACGACATTACGGCTATGAACAAGGGGAATAGCTCAGTGGTAGAGAATTCGACTGCAGATCGAGAGGACCTTGGTTCAAACCCGAGTTCCCCCTTTAATAGCACGGATCATTCCGTTTATTTTAGTTAAATCGACATTACGGCCTTGAACAAGGGGGAATAGCTCAGTGGTAGAGCATTCGACTGCAGATCGAGAGGTCCTTGGTTCAAACCCGAGTTCCCCCTGTAACTGCACGGATTATTCCCTTTATTTTAGTTAAATCGACATTACGGCTAGGAACAAGGAGGGATAACTCGCATTCGACTGTAGATCGAGAGGTCCTTGGTTCAAACCCGAGTTCCCCCTGTAACAGCACGGATCATTTCGTTTTTTTTAGTTAAATCGACATTACGGCGTTGAACAAGGGGGAATAGCTCAGTGGTAGAGCATTCGACTGCAGATCGAGAGGTCCTTGGTTCAAACCCGAGTTCCCCCTGTAACTGCACGGATTATTCCCTTTATTTTAGTTAAATCGACATTACGGCTAGGAACAAGGAGGGATAACTCGCATTCGACTGTAGATCGAGAGGTCCTTGGTTCAAACCCGAGTTCCCCCTGTAACAGCACGGATCATTTCGTTTATTTTAGTTAAATCGACATTACGGCTCTGACCAAGGGGGAAGAGCTCAGTGGTAGAGCATTCGACTGTAGATCGAGAGATCCTTGGTTCAAACCCGAGTTCCCCCTGTAACAGCACGGATCATTCCGTTTATTTTATTTAAATCGACATTACGGCTATGAACAAGGGGGATAGCTCAGTGGTAGAGCATTAGACTACAGATCGAGAGGTCCTTGGTTCAAACCCGAGTTCCCCCTGTAACAGCACGGATTATTCCCTTTATTTTAGTTAAATCGACATTACGGCTAGGAACAAGGAGGGATAACTCGCATTCGACTGCAGATCGAGAGGTCCTTGGTTCAAACCCGAGTTCCCCCTGTAACAGCACGGATCATTCCGTTTATTTTAGTTAAATCGACATTACGGCCTTGAACAAGGGGGAATAGCTCAGTGGTAGAGCATTCGACTGCAGATCGAGAGGTCCTTTGTTCAAACCCGAGTTCCCCCTGTAACTGCACGGATTATTCCCTTTATTTTAGTTAAATCGACATTACGGCTAGGAACAAGGAGGGATAACTCGCATTCGACTGTAGATCGAGAACTCCTTGGTTCAAACCCGAGTTCCCCCTGTAACAGCACGGATTATTCCCTTTATTTTAGTTAAATCGACATTACGGCTAGGAACAAGGAGGGATAACTCGCATTCGACTGCAGATCGAGAGGTCCTTGGTTCAAACCCGAGTTCCCCCTGTAACAGCACGGATCATTCCGTTTATTTTAGTTAAATCGAAATTACGGCCTTGAACAAGGGGGAATAGCTCAGTGGTAGAGCATTCGACTGCAGATCGAGAGGTCCTTGGTTCAAACCCGAGTTCCCCCTGTAACTGCACGGATTATTCCCTTTATTTTAGTTAAATCGACATTATGGCTAGGAACAAGGAGGGATAACTCGCATTCGACTGTAGATCGAGAGGTCCTTGGTTCAAACCCGAGTTCCCCCTGTAGCAGCACGGATCATTCCGTTTATTTTAGTTAAATCGACATTACGGCTCTGAACAAGGGGGAAGAGCTCAGTGGTAGAGCATTCGACTGCAGATCGAGAGATCCTTGGTTCAAACCCGAGTTCCCCCTGTAACAGCACGGATCATTCCGTTTATTTTATTTAAATCGACATTACGGCTATGAACAAGGGGGATAGCTCAGTGGTAGAGCATTAGACTACAGATCGAGAGGTCCTTGGTTCAAACCCGAGTTCCCCCTGTAACAGCACTGATCATTCCTTTTATTTTAGTTAAATCGACATTACGGCTAGGAACAAGGAGGGATAGCTCGCATTCGACTGCAGATCGAAAGGTCCTTGGTTCAAACCCGAGTTCCCCCTGTAACAGCACGGATCATTCCGTTTATTTTAGGTAAATCGACATTACGGCCTTGAACAAGGGGAATAGCTCAGTGGTAGAGCATTCGACTGCAGATCGAGAGGTCCTTGGTTCAAACCCGAGCTCACCCTGTAACAGCACGGATTATTCCGTTTATTTTAGTTAAATCGACATTACGGCTAGGAACAAGTAGGGATAGCTCGCATTCGACTGCAGATCGAGAGGTTCTGGGTTTAAACCCGAGTTCCCCCTGTAACAGCACGGATCATTCCATTTATTTTAGTTAAATCGACATTACGGCTAGGAACAAGGAGGGATAGCTCGCATTCGACTGCAGATCGAAAGGTCCTTGGTTCAAACCCGAGTTCCCCCTGTAACAGCACGGATCATTCCGTTTATTTTAGGTAAATCGACATTACGGCGTTGAACAAGGGGGAATAGCTCAGTGGTAGAGCATTCGACTGCAGATCGAGAGGTCCTTGGTTCAAACCCGAGTTCCCCCTGTAACAGCACGGATTATTCCCTTTATTTTAGTTAAATCGACATTACGGCTAGGAACAAGGAGGGATAACTCGCATTCGACTGCAGATCGAGAGGTCCTTGGTTCAAACCCGAGTTCCCCCTGTAACAGCACGGATCATTCAGTTTATTTCATTTAAAACGACATTACGGCTATGAACAAGGGGAATAGCTCAGTGGTAGAGCATTCGACTGCAGATCGAGAGGACCTTGGTTCAAACCCGAGTTCGCCCTTTAACAGCACGGATCATTCCGTTTATTTTAGTTAAATCGACATTACGGCTTTGAACAAGGGGGAATAGCTCAGTGGTAGAGCATTCGACTGCAGATCGAGAGGTCCTTGGTTCAAACCCGAGTTCCCCCTGTAACAGCACGGATTATTCCCTTTATTTTAGTTAAATCGACATTACGGCTAGGAACAAGGAGGGATAACTCGCATTCGACTGCAGATCGAGAGGTCCTTGGTTCAAACCCGAGTTCCCCCTGTAACAGCACGGATCATTCCGTTTATTTTAGTTAAATCGACATTACGGCCTTGAACAAGGGGGAATAGCTCAGTGGTAGAGCATTCGACTGCAGATCGAGAGGTCCTTTGTTCAAACCCGAGTTCCCCCTGTAACTGCACGGATTATTCCCTTTATTTTAGTTAAATCGACATTACGGCTAGGAACAAGGAGGGATAACTCGCATTCGACTGTAGATCGAGAACTCCTTGGTTCAAACCCGAGTTCCCCCTGTAACAGCACGGATTATTCCCTTTATTTTAGTTAAATCGACATTACGGCTAGGAACAAGGAGGGATAACTCGCATTCGACTGCAGATCGAGAGGTCCTTGGTTCAAACCCGAGTTCCCCCTGTAACAGCACGGATCATTCCGTTTATTTTAGTTAAATCGAAATTACGGCCTTGAACAAGGGGGAATAGCTCAGTGGTAGAGCATTCGACTGCAGATCGAGAGGTCCTTGGTTCAAACCCGAGTTCCCCCTGTAACTGCACGGATTATTCCCTTTATTTTAGTTAAATCGACATTACGGCTAGGAACAAGGAGGGATAACTCGCATTCGACTGTAGATCGAGAGGTCCTTGGTTCAAACCCGAGTTCCCCCTGTAGCAGCACGGATCATTCCGTTTATTTTAGTTAAATCGACATTACGGCTCTGAACAAGGGGGAAGAGCTCAGTGGTAGAGCATTCGACTGCAGATCGAGAGATCCTTGGTTCAAACCCGAGTTCCCCCTGTAACAGCACGGATCATTCCGTTTATTTTATTTAAATCGACATTACGGCTATGAACAAGGGGGATAGCTCAGTGGTAGAGCATTAGACTACAGATCGAGAGGTCCTTGGTTCAAACCCGAGTTCCCCCTGTAACAGCACTGATCATTCCTTTTATTTTAGTTAAATCGACATTACGGCTAGGAACAAGGAGGGATAGCTCGCATTCGACTGCAGATCGAAAGGTCCTTGGTTCAAACCCGAGTTCCCCCTGTAACAGCACGGATCATTCCGTTTATTTTAGGTAAATCGACATTACGGCCTTGAACAAGGGGAATAGCTCAGTGGTAGAGCATTCGACTGCAGATCGAGAGGTCCTTGGTTCAAACCCGAGCTCACCCTGTAACAGCACGGATTATTCCGTTTATTTTAGTTAAATCGACATTACGGCTAGGAACAAGTAGGGATAGCTCGCATTCGACTGCAGATCGAGAGGTTCTGGGTTTAAACCCGAGTTCCCCCTGTAACAGCACGGATCATTCCATTTATTTTAGTTAAATCGACATTACGGCTAGGAACAAGGAGGGATAACTCGCATTCGACTGCAGATCGAAAGGTCCTTGGTTCAAACCCGAGTTCCCCCTGTAACAGCACGGATCATTCAGTTTATTTTATTTAAAACGACATTACGGCTATGAACAAGGGGAATAGCTCAGTGGTAGAGCATTCGACTGCAGATCGAGAGGTCCTTGGTTCAAACCCGAGTTCCCCCTGTAACTGCACGGATTATTCCCTTTATTTTAGTTAAATCGACATTACGGCTAGGAACAAAGAGGGATAACTCGCATTCGACTGCAGATCGAGAGGTCCTTGGTTCAAACCCGAGTTCCCCCTGTAACAGCACGGATCATTCCGTTTATTTTAGTTAAATCGACATTACGGCCTTGAACAAGGGGGAATAGCTCAGTGGTAGAGCATTCGACTGCAGATCGAGAGGTCCTTGGTTCAAACCCGAGTTCCTCCTGTAACTGCACGGATTATTCCCTTTATTTTAGTTAAATCGACATTACGGCTAGGAACAAGGAGGGATAACTCGCATTCGACTGTAGATCGAGAGGTCCTTGGTTCAAACCCGAGTTCCCCCTGTAACAGCACGGATCATTTCGTTTATTTTAGTTAAATCGACATTACGGCTCTGAACAAGGGGGAAGAGCTCAGTGGTAGAGCATTCGACTGCAGATCGAGAGGTCCTTGGTTCAAACCCGTTTTCCCCCTGTAACAGCACGGATTATTCCCTTTATTTTAGTTAAATCGACATTACGGCTAGGAACAAGGAGGGATAACTCGCATTCGACTGCAGATCGAGAGGTCCTTGGTTCAAACCCGAGTTCCCCTGTAACAGCACGGATCATTCCGTTTATTTTAGTTAAATCGACTTTACGGCCTTGAACACGGGGGAATAGCTCAGTGGTAGAGCATTCGACTGCAGATCGAGAGGTCCTTGGTTCAAACCCGAGTTCCCCCTGTAACAGCACGGATTATTCCGTTTATTTTAGTTAAATCGACATTACGGCTAGGAACAAGGAGGGATAGCTCGCATTCGACTGCAGATCGAGAGGTTCTGGGTTTAAACCCGAGTTCCCCCCTTAACAGCACGGATCATTCCAATTATTTTAGTTAAATCGACATTACGGCTAGGAACAAGGAGGGATAGCTCGCATTCGACTGCAGATCGAGAGGTTCTGGGTTTAAACCCGAGTTCCCCCTGTAACAGCACGGATCATTCCATTTATTTTAGTTAAATCGACATTACGGCTAGGAACAAGGAGGGATAACTCGCATTCGACTGCAGATCGAAAGGTCCTTGGTTCAAACCCGAGTTCCCCCTGTAACAGCACGGATCATTCAGTTTATTTTATTTAAAACGACATTACGGCTATGATCAAGGGGAATAGCTCAGTGGTAGAGCATTCGACTGCAGATCGAGAGGTCCTTGGTTCAAACCCGAGTTCCCCCTGTAACAGCACGGATCATTCCGTTTATTTTAGTTAAATCGACATTACGGCTAGGAACAAGGAGGGATAGCTCGCATTCGACTGCAGATCGAGAGGTTCTGGGTTTAAACCCGAGTTCCCCCCTTAACAGCACGGATCATTCCAATTATTTTAGTTAAATCGACATTACGGCTAGGAACAAGGAGGGATAACTCGCATTTGACTGCAGATCGAGAGGTCCTTGGTTCAAACCCGAGTTCCCCTGTAACAGCACGGATCATTCCGTTTATTTTAGTTAAATCGACATTACGGCGTTGAACAAGGGGGAATAGCTCAGTGGTAGAGCATTCGACTGCAGATCGAGAGGTCCTTGGTTCAAACCCGAGTTCCCCCTGTAACAGCACGGATTATTCCCTTTATTTTAGTTAAATCGACATTACGGCTAGGAACAAGGAGGGATAACTCGCATTCGACTGCAGATCGAGAGGTCCTTGGTTCAAACCCGAGTTCCCCCTGTAACAGCACGGATCATTCAGTTTATTTCATTTAAAACGACATTACGGCTATGAACAAGGGGAATAGCTCAGTGGTAGAGCATTCGACTGCAGATCGAGAGGACCTTGGTTCAAACCCGAGTTCGCCCTTTAACAGCACGGATCATTCCGTTTATTTTAGTTAAATCGACATTACGGCTTTGAACAAGGGGGAATAGCTCAGTGGTAGAGCATTCGACTGCAGATCGAGAGGTCCTTGGTTCAAACCCGAGTTCCCCCTGTAACAGCACGGATTATTCCCTTTATTTTAGTTAAATCGACATTACGGCTAGGAACAAGGAGGGATAACTCGCATTCGACTGCAGATCGAGAGGTCCTTGGTTCAAACCCGAGTTCCCCCTGTAACAGCACGGATCATTCCGTTTATTTTAGTTAAATCGACATTACGGCCTTGAACAAGGGGGAATAGCTCAGTGGTAGAGCATTCGACTGCAGATCGAGAGGTCCTTTGTTCAAACCCGAGTTCCCCCTGTAACTGCACGGATTATTCCCTTTATTTTAGTTAAATCGACATTACGGCTAGGAACAAGGAGGGATAACTCGCATTCGACTGTAGATCGAGAAATCCTTGGTTCAAACCCTAGTTCCCCCTGTAACAGCACGGATTATTCCCTTTATTTTAGTTAAATCGACATTACGGCTAGGAACAAGGAGGGATAACTCGCATTCGACTGCAGATCGAGAGGTCCTTGGTTCAAACCCGAGTTCCCCCTGTAACAGCACGGATCATTCCGTTTATTTTAGTTAAATCGACATTACGGCCTTGAACAAGGGGGAATAGCTCAGTGGTAGAGCATTCGACTGCAGATCGAGAGGTCCTTGGTTCAAACCCGAGTTCCCCCTGTAACTGCACGGATTTTTCCCTTTATTTTAGTTAAATCGACATTACGGCTAGGAACAAGGAGGGATAACTCGCATTCGACTGTAGATCGAGAGGTCCTTGGTTCAAACCCGAGTTCCCCCTGTAGCAGCACGGATCATTCCGTTTATTTTAGTTAAATCGACATTACGGCTCTGAACAAGGGGGAAGAGCTCAGTGGTAGAGCATTCGACTGCAGATCGAGAGATCCTTGGTTCAAACCCGAGTTCCCCCTGTAACAGCACGGATCATTCCGTTTATTTTATTTAAATCGACATTACGGCTATGAACAAGGGGGATAGCTCAGTGGTAGAGCATTAGACTACAGATCGAGAGGTCCTTGGTTCAAACCCGAGTTCCCCCTGTAACAGCACTGATCATTCCTTTTATTTTAGTTAAATCGACATTACGGCTAGGAACAAGGAGGGATAGCTCGCATTCGACTGCAGATCGAAAGGTCCTTGGTTCAAACCCGAGTTCCCCCTGTTACAGCACGGATCATTCCGTTTATTTTAGGTAAATCGACATTACGGCCTTGAACAAGGGGAATAGCTCAGTGGTAGAGCATTCGACTGCAGATCGAGAGGTCCTTGGTTCAAACCCGAGCTCACCCTGTAACAGCACGGATTATTCCGTTTATTTTAGTTAAATCGACATTACGGCTAGGAACAAGTAGGGATAGCTCGCATTCGACTGCAGATCGAGAGGTTCTGGGTTTAAACCCGAGTTCCCCCTGTAACAGCACGGATCATTCCATTTATTTTAGTTAAATCGACATTACGGCTAGGAACAAGGAGGGATAACTCGCATTCGACTGCAGATCGAAAGGTCCTTGGTTCAAACCCGAGTTCCCCCTGTAACAGCACGGATCATTCAGTTTATTTTATTTAAAACGACATTACGGCTATGAACAAGGGGAATAGCTCAGTGGTAGAGCATTCGACTGCAGATCGAGAGGTCCTTGGTTCAAACCCGAGTTCCCCCTGTAACTGCACGGATTATTCCCTTTATTTTAGTTAAATCGACATTACGGCTAGGAACAAGGAGGGATAACTCGCATTCGACTGTAGATCGAGAGGTCCTTGGTTCAAACCCGAGTTCCCCCTGTAACAGCACGGATTATTCCCTTTATTTTAGTTAAATCGACATTACGGCTAGGAACAAAGAGGGATAACTCGCATTCGACTGCAGATCGAGAGGTCCTTGGTTCAAACCCGAGTTCCCCCTGTAACAGCACGGATCATTCCGTTTATTTTAGTTAAATCGACATTACGGCCTTGAACAAGGGGGAATAGCTCAGTGGTAGAGCATTCGACTGCAGATCGAGAGGTCCTTGGTTCAAACCCGAGTTCCTCCTGTAACTGCACGGATTATTCCCTTTATTTTAGTTAAATCGACATTACGGCTAGGAACAAGGAGGGATAACTCGCATTCGACTGTAGATCGAGAGGTCCTTGGTTCAAACCCGATTTCCCCTGTAACAGCACGGATCATTTCGTTTATTTTAGTTAAATCGACATTACGGCTCTGAACAAGGGGGAAGAGCTCAGTGGTAGAGCATTCGACTGCAGATCGAGAGGTCCTTGGTTCAAACCCGTTTTCCCCCTGTAACAGCACGGATTATTCCCTTTATTTTAGTTAAATCGACATTACGGCTAGGAACAAGGAGGGATAACTCGCATTCGACTGCAGATCGAGAGGTCCTTGGTTCAAACCCGAGTTCCCCTGTAACAGCACGGATCATTCCGTTTATTTTAGTTAAATCGACTTTACGGCCTTGAACACGGGGGAATAGCTCAGTGGTAGAGCATTCGACTGCAGATCGAGAGGTCCTTGGTTCAAACCCGAGTTCCCCCTGTAACAGCACGGATTATTCCGTTTATTTTAGTTAAATCGACATTACGGCTAGGAACAAGGAGGGATAGCTCGCATTCGACTGCAGATCGAGAGGTTCTGGGTTTAAACCCGAGTTCCCCCCTTAACAGCACGGATCATTCCAATTATTTTAGTTAAATCGACATTACGGCTAGGAACAAGGAGAGATAGCTCGCATTCGACTGCAGATCGAGAGGTTCTGGGTTTAAACCCGAGTTCCCCCTGTAACAGCACGGATCATTCCATTTATTTTAGTTAAATCGACATTACGGCTAGGAACAAGGAGGGATAACTCGCATTCGACTGCAGATCGAAAGGTCCTTGGTTCAAACCCGAGTTCCCCCTGTAACAGCACGGATCATTCAGTTTATTTTATTTAAAACGACATTACGGCTATGATCAAGGGGAATAGCTCAGTGGTAGAGCATTCGACTGCAGATCGAGAGGTCCTTGGTTCAAACCCGAGTTCCCCCTGTAACAGCACGGATCATTCCGTTTATTTTAGTTAAATCGACATTACGGCTAGGAACAAGGAGGGATAGCTCGCATTCGACTGCAGATCGAGAGGTTCTGGGTTTAAACCCGAGTTCCCCCCTTAACAGCACGGATCATTCCAATTATTTTAGTTAAATCGACATTACGGCTAGGAACAAGGAGGGATAACTCGCATTTGACTGCAGATCGAGAGGTCCTTGGTTCAAACCCGAGTTCCCCCTGTAACAGCACGGATTATTCCCTTTATTTTAGTTAAATCGACATTACGGCTAGGAACAAGGAGGGATAACTCGCATTCGACTGCAGATCGAGAGGTCCTTGGTTCAAACCCGAGTTCCCCCTGTAACAGCACGGATCATTCAGTTTATTTTATTTAAAACGACATTACGGCTATGATCAAGGGGAATAGCTCAGTGGTAGAGCATTCGACTGCAGATCGAGAGGTCCTTGGTTCAAACCCGAGTTCCCCCTGTAACAGCACGGATCATTCCGTTTATTTTAGTTAAATCGACTTTACGGCCTTGAACAAGGGGGAATAGCTCAGTGGTAGAGCATTCGACTGCAGATCGAGAGGTCCTTGGTTCAAACCCGTTTTCCCCCTGTAACAGCACGGATTATTCCCTTTATTTTAGTTAAATCGACATTACGGCTAGGAACAAGGAGGGATAACTCGCATTCGACTGCAGATCGAGAGGTCCTTGGTTCAAACCCGAGTTCCCCTGTAACAGCACGGATCATTCCGTTTATTTTAGTTAAATCGACTTTACGGCCTTGAACACGGGGGAATAGCTCAGTGGTAGAGCATTCGACTGCAGATCGAGAGGTCCTTGGTTCAAACCCGAGTTCCCCCTGTAACAGCACGGATTATTCCGTTTATTTTAGTTAAATCGACATTACGGCTAGGAACAAGGAGGGATAGCTCGCATTCGACTGCAGATCGAGAGGTTCTGGGTTTAAACCCGAGTTCCCCCCTTAACAGCACGGATCATTCCAATTATTTTAGTTAAATCGACATTACGGCTAAGAACAAGGAGAGATAACTCACATTCGACTGCAGATCGAGAGGTCCTTGGTTCAAACCCGAGTTCCCCCTGTAACAGCACGGATCTTTCCATTTATTTTAGTTAAATCGACATTACGGCTAGGAACAAGGAGGGATAACTCGCATTCGACTGCAGATCGAAAGGTCCTTGGTTCAAACCCGAGTTCCCCCTGTAACAGCACGGATCATTCAGTTTATTTTATTTAAAACGACATTACGGCTATGAACAAGGGGAATAGCTCAGTGGTAGAGCATTCGACTGCAGATCGAGAGGTCCTTGGTTCAAACCCGAGTTCCCCCTGTAACTGCACGGATTATTCCCTTTATTTTAGTTAAATCGACATTACGGCTAGGAACAAGGAGGGATAACTCGCATTCAACTGTAGATCGAGAGGTCCTTGGTTCAAACCCGAGTTCCCCCTGTAACAGCACGGATCATTCCGTTTATTTTAGTTAAATCGACATTACGGCCTTGAACAAGGGGGAATAGCTCAGTGGTAGAGCATTCGACTGCAGATCGAGAGGTCCTTGGTTCAAACACGAGTTCCCCCTGTAACAGCACGGATCATTCCGTTTATTTTAGTTAAATCGACTTTACGGCCTTGAACAAGGGGGAAGAGCTCAGTGGTAGAGCATTCGACTGCAGATCGAGAGGTCCTTGGTTCAAACCCGAGCTCACCCTGTAACAGCACGGATTATTCCGTTTATTTTAGTTAAATCGACATTACGGCTAGGAACAAGTAGGGATAGCTCGCATTCGACTGCAGATCGAGAGGTTCTGGGTTTAAACCCGAATTCCCCCAGTAACAGCACGGATCATTCCATTTATTTTAGTTAAATCGACATTACGGCTAGGAACAAGGAGGGATAACTCGCATTCGACTGCAGATCGAAAGGTCCTTGGTTCAAACCCGAGTTCCCCCTGTAACAGCACGGATTATTCCGTTTATTTTAGTTAAATCGACATTACGGCTAGGAACAAGGAGGGATAGCTCGCATTCGACTGCAGATCGAGAGGTTCTGGGTTTAAACCCGAGTTCCCCCCTTAACAGCACGGATCATTCCAATTATTTTAGTTAAATCGACATTACGGCTAGGAACAAGGAGGGATAACTCGCATTTGACTGCAGATCGAGAGGTCCTTGGTTCAGACCCGAGTTCCCCCTGTAACAGCACGTATTATTCCCTTTATTTTAGTTAAATCGACATTACGGCTAGGAACAAGGAGGGATAACTCTCATTCGACTGCAGATCGAGAGGTCCTTGGTTCAAACCCGAGTTCCCCCTGTAACAGCACGGATCATTCCGTTTATTTTAGTTAAACCGACATTACGGCCTTGAACAAGGGGGAATAGCTCAGTGGTAGAGCATTCGACTGCAGATCGAGAGGTCCTTGGTTCAAACCCGAGTTCCCCCTGTAACTGCACGGATTATTCCCTTTATTTTAGTTAAATCGACATTACGGCTAGGAACAAGGAGGGATAACTCGCATTCGACTGTAGATCGAGAGGTCCTTGGTTCAAACCCGAGTTCCCCCTGTAACAGCACGGATCATTCCGTTTATTTTAGTTAAATCGACATTACGGCTCTGAGCAAGGGGGAAGAGCTCAGTGGTAGAGCATTCGACTGCAGATCGAGAGATCCTTGGTTCAAACCCGAGTTCCCCCTGTAACAGCACGGATCATTCCGTTTATTTTATTTAAATCGACATTACGGCTATGAACAAGGGGGATAGCTCAGTGGTAGAGCATTAGACTACAGATCGAGAGGTCCTTGGTTCAAACCCGAGTTCCCCCTGTAACAGCACTGATCATTCCTTTTATTGTAGTTAAATCGACATTACGGCTAGGAACAAGGAGGGATAGCTCGCATTCGACTGCAGATCGAAAGGTCCTTGGTTCAAACCCGAGTTCCCCCTGTAACAGCACGGATCATTCCGTTTATTTTAGGTAAATCGACATTACGGCCTTGAACAAGGGGAATAGCTCAGTGGTAGAGCATTCGACTGCAGATCGAGAGGTCCTTGGTTCAAACCCGAGCTCACCCTGTAACAGCACGGATTATTCCGTTTATTTTAGTTAAATCGACATTACGGCTAGGAACAAGTAGGGATAGCTCGCATTCGACTGCAGATCGAGAGGTTCTGGGTTTAAACCCGAGTTCCCCCTGTAACAGCACGGATCATTCCATTTATTTTAGTTAAATCGACATTACGGCTAGGAACAAGGAGGGATAACTCGCATTCGACTGCAGATCGAAAGGTCCTTGGTTCAAACCCGAGTTCCCCCTGTAACAGCACGGATCATTCAGTTTATTTTATTTAAAACGACATTACGGCTATGAACAAGGGGAATAGCTCAGTGGTAGAGCATTCGACTGCAGATCGAGAGGTCCTTGGTTCAAACCCGAGTTCCCCCTGTAACTGCACGGATTATTCCCTTTATTTTAGTTAAATCGACATTACGGCTAGGAACAAGGAGGGATAACTCGCATTCGACTGTAGATCGAGAGGTCCTTGGTTCAAACCCGAGTTCCCCCTGTAACAGCACGGATTATTCCCTTTATTTTAGTTAAATCGACATTACGGCTAGGAACAAAGAGGGATAACTCGCATTCGACTGCAGATCGAGAGGTCCTTGGTTCAAACCCGAGTTCCCCCTGTAACAGCACGGATCATTCCGTTTATTTTAGTTAAATCGACATTACGGCCTTGAACAAGGGGGAATAGCTCAGTGGTAGAGCATTCGACTGCAGATCGAGAGGTCCTTGGTTCAAACCCGAGTTCCTCCTGTAACTGCACGGATTATTCCCTTTATTTTAGTTAAATCGACATTACGGCTAGGAACAAGGAGGGATAACTCGCATTCGACTGTAGATCGAGAGGTCCTTGGTTCAAACCCGAGTTCCCCCTGTAACAGCACGGATCATTTCGTTTATTTTAGTTAAATCGACATTACGGCTCTGAACAAGGGGGAAGAGCTCAGTGGTAGAGCATTCGACTGTAGATCGAGAGATCCTTGGTTCAAACCCGAGTTCCCCCTGTAACAGCACGGATCATTCCGTTTATTTTATTTAAATCGACATTACGGCTATGAACAAGGGGGATAGCTCAGTGGTAGAGCATTAGACTACAGATCGAGAGGTCCTTGGTTCAAACCCGAGTTCCCCCTGTAACAGCACTGATCATTCCTTTTATTTTAGTTAAATCGATATTACGGCTAGGAACAAGGAGGGATAGCTCGCATTCGACTGCAGATCGAAAGGTCCTTGGTTCAAACCCGAGTTCCCCCTGTAACAGCACGGATCATTCCGTTTATTTTAGTTAAATCGACATTACGGCCTTGAACAAGGGGGAATAGCTCAGTGGTAGAGCATTCGACTGCAGATCGAGAGGTCCTTGGTTCAAACCCGAGTTCCTCCTGTAACTGCACGGATTATTCCCTTTATTTTAGTTAAATCGACATTACAGCTAGGAACAAGGAGGGATAACTCGCATTCGACTGTAGATCGAGAGGTCCTTGGTTCAAACCCGAGTTCCCCCTGTAACAGCACGGATCATTTCGTTTATTTTAGTTAAATCGACATTACGGCTCTGAACAAGGGGGAAGAGCTCAGTGGTAGAGCATTCGACTGTAGATCGAGAGATCCTTGGTTCAAACCCGAGTTCCCCCTGTAACAGCACGGATCATTCCGTTTATTTTATTTAAATCGACATTACGGCTATGAACAAGGGGGATAGCTCAGTGGTAGAGCATTAGACTACAGATCGAGAGGTCCTTGGTTCAAACCCGAGTTCCCCCTGTAACAGCACTGATCATTCCTTTTATTTTAGTTAAATCGATATTACGGCTAGGAACAAGGAGGGATAGCTCGCATTCGACTGCAGATCGAAAGGTCCTTGGTTCAAACCCGAGTTCCCCCTGTAACAGCACGGATCATTCCGTTTATTTTAGGTAAATCGACATTACGGCCTTGAACAAGGGGAATAGCTCAGTGGTAGAGCATTCGTCTGCAGATCGAGAGGTCCTTGGTTCAAACCCGAGCTCACCCTGTAACAGCACGGATTATTCCGTTTATTTTAGTTAAATCGACATTACGGCTAGGAACAAGTAGGGATAGCTCGCATTCGACTGCAGATCGAGAGGTTCTGGGTTTAAACCCGAGTTCCCCCTGTAACAGCACGGATCATTCCATTTATTTTAGTTAAATCGACATTACGGCTAGGAACAAGGAGGGATAACTCGCATTCGACTGCAGATCGAAAGGTCCTTGGTTCAAACCCGAGTTCCCCCTGTAACAGCACGGATCATTCAGTTTATTTTATTTAAAACGACATTACGGCTATGAACAAGGGGAATAGCTCAGTGGTAGAGCATTCGACTGCAGATCGAGAGGTCCTTGGTTCAAACCCGAGTTCCCCCTGTAACAGCACGGATCATTCCGTTTATTTTAGTTAAATCGACTTTACGGCCTTGAACAAGGGGGAAGAGCTCAGTGGTAGAGCATTCGACTGCAGATCGAGAGGTCCTTGGTTCAAACCCGAGCTCACCCTGTAACAGCACGGATTATTCCGTTTATTTTAGTTAAATCGACATTACGGCTAGGAACAAGTAGGGATAGCTCGCATTCGACTGCAGATCGAGAGGTTCTGGGTTTAAACCCGAGTTCCCCCTGTAACAGCACGGATCATTCCATTTATTTTAGTTAAATCGACATTACGGCTAGGAACAAGGAGGGATAACTCGCATTCGACTGCAGATCGAAAGGTCCTTGGTTCAAACCCGAGTTCCCCCTGTAACAGGACGGATCATTCAGTTTATTTTATTTAAAACGACATTACGGCTATGATCAAGGGGAATAGCTCAGTGGTAGAGCATTCGACTGCAGATCGAGAGGTCCTTGGTTCAAACCCGAGTTCCCCCTGTAACAGCACGGATCATTCCGTTTATTTTAGTTAAATCGACATTACGGCTAGGAACAAGGAGGGATAGCTCGCATTCGACTGCAGATCGAGAGGTCCTTGGTTCAAACCCGAGTTCCCCTGTAACAGCACGGATCATTCCGTTTATTTTAGTTAAATCGACTTTACGGCCTTGAACAAGGGGGAATAGCTCAGTGGTAGAGCATTCGACTGCAGATCGAGAGGTCCTTGGTTCAAACCCGTTTTCCCCCTGTAACAGCACGGATTATTCCCTTTATTTTAGTTAAATCGACATTACGGCTAGGAACAAGGAGGGATAACTCGCATTCGACTGCAGATCGAGAGGTCCTTGGTTCAAACCCGAGTTCCCCTGTAACAGCACGGATCATTCCGTTTATTTTAGTTAAATCGACTTTACGGCCTTGAACACGGGGGAATAGCTCAGTGGTAGGGCATTCGACTGCAGATCGAGAGGTCCTTGGTTCAAACCCGAGTTCCCCCTGTAACAGCACGGATTATTCCGTTTATTTTAGTTAAATCGACATTACGGCTAGGAACAAGGAGGGATAGCTCGCATTCGACTGCAGATCGAGAGGTTCTGGGTTTAAACCCGAGTTCCCCCCTTAACAGCACGGATCATTCCAATTATTTTAGTTAAATCGACATTACGGCTAAGAACAAGGAGAGATAACTCACATTCGACTGCAGATCGAGAGGTCCTTGGTTCAAACCCGAGTTCCCCCTGTAACAGCACGGATCATTCCGTTTATTTTAGTTAAATCGACATTACGGCTAGGAACAAGGAGGGATAACTCGCATTTGACTGCAGATCGAGAGGTCCTTGGTTCAAACCCGAGTTCCCCCTGTAACAGCACGGATTATTCCCTTTATTTTAGTTAAATCGACATTACGGCTAGGAACAAGGAGGGATAACTCTCATTCGACTGCAGATCGAGAGGTCCTTGGTTCAAACCCGAGTTCCCCCTGTAACAGCACGGATTATTCCCTTTATTTTAGTTAAATCGACATTACGGCTAGGAACAAGGAGGGATAACTCTCATTCGACTGCAGATCGAGAGGTCCTTGGTTCAAACCCGAGTTCCCCCTGTAACAGCACGGATCATTCCGTTTATTTTAGTTAAATCGACTTTACGGCCTAGAACAAGGGGGAATAGCTCAGTGGTAGAGCATTCGACTGCAGATCGAGAGGTCCTTGGTTCAAACCCGAGTTCCCCCTGTAACAGCACGGATTATTCCCTTTATTTTAGTTAAATCGACATTACGGCTAGGAACAAGGAGGGATAACTCGCATTCGACTGCAGATCGAGAGGTCCTTGGTTCAAACCCGAGTTCCCCTGTAACAGCACGGATCATTCCGTTTATTTTAGTTAAATCGACTTTACGGCCTTGAACACGGGGGAATAGCTCAGTGGTAGAGCATTCGACTGCAGATCGAGAGGTCCTTGGTTCAAACCCGAGTTCCCCCTGTAACAGCACATATTATTCCCTTTATTTTAGTTAAATCGACATTACGGCTAGGAACAAGGAGGGATAACTCACATTCGACTGCAGATCGATAGGTCCTTGGTTCACATCCGAGCTCACCCTGTAACAGCACGGATTATTCCGTTTATTTTAGTTAAATCGACATTACGGCTAGGAACAAGTAGGGATAGCTCGCATTCGACTGCAGATCGAGAGGTTCTGGGTTTAAACCCGAGTTCCCCCTGTAACAGCACGGATTATTCCCTTTATTTTAGTTAAATCGACATTACGGCTAGGAACAAGGAGGGATAACTCGCATTCGACTGCAGATCGAGAGGTCCTTGGTTCAAACCCGAGTTCCCCCTGTAACAGCACGGATCATTCCGTTTATTTTAGTTAAATCGACTTTACGGCCTTGAACACGGGGGAATAGCTCAGTGGTAGAGCATTCGACTGCAGATCGAGAGGTCCTTGGTTCAAACCCGAGTTCCCCCTGTAACAGCACGGATTATTCCGTTTATTTTAGTTAAATCGACATTACGGCTAGGAACAAGGAGGGATAGCTCGCATTCGACTGCAGATCGAGAGGTTCTGGGTTTAAACCCGAGTTCCCCCCTTAACAGCACGGATCATTCCAATTATTTTAGTGAAATCGACATTACGGCTAAGAACAAGGAGAGATAACTCGCATTCGACTGCAGATCGAGAGGTTCTGGGTTTAAACCCGAGTTCCCCCTGTAACAGCACGGATCATTCCATTTATTTTAGTTAAATCGACATTACGGCTAGGAACAAGGAGGGATAACTCGCATTCGACTGCAGATCGTAAGGTCCTTGGTTCAAACCCGAGTTCCCCCTGTAACAGCACGGATCATTCAGTTTATTTTATTTAAAACGACATTACGGCTATGAACAAGGGGGATAGCTCAGTGGTAGAGCATTCGACTGCAGATCGAGAGGTCCTTGGTTCAAACCCGAGTTCCCCCTGTAACAGCACGGATCATTCTGTTTATTTTAGTTAAATCGACTTTACGGCCTTGAACAAGGGGGAATAGCTCAGTGGTAGAGCATTCGACTGCAGATCGATAGGTCCTTGGTTCACATCCGAGCTCACCCTGTAACAGCACGGATTATTCCGTTTATTTTAGTTAAATCGACATTACGGCTAGGAACAAGTAGGGATAGCTCGCATTCGACTGCAGATCGAGAGGTTCTGGGTTTAAACCCGAGTTCCCCCTGTAACAGCACGGATCATTCCATTTATTTTAGTTAAGTCGACATTACGGCTAGGAACAAGGAGGGATAACTCGCATTGGACTGCAGATCGAAAGGTCCTTGGTTCAAACCCGAGTTCCCCCTGTAACAGCACGGATCATTCAGTTTATTTTAGTTAAATCGACTTTACGGCCTTGAACACGGGGGAATAGCTCAGTGGTAGAGCATTCAACTGCAGATCGAGAGGTCCTTGGTTCAAACCCGAGTTCCCCCTGTAACAGCACGGATTATTCCCTTTATTTTAGTTAAATCGACATTACGGCTAGGAACAAGGAGGGATAACTCACATTCGACTGCAGATCGATAGGTCCTTGGTTCACATCCGAGCTCACCCTGTAACAGCACGGATTATTCCGTTTATTTTAGTTAAATCGACATTACGGCTAGGAACAAGTAGGGATAGCTCGCATTCGACTGCAGATCGAGAGGTTCTGGGTTTAAACCCGAGTTCCCCCTGTAACAGCACGGATCATTCCATTTATTTTAGTTAAATCGACATTACGGCTAGGAACAAGGAGGGATAACTCGCATTGGACTGCAGATCGAAAGGTCCTTGGTTCAAACCCGAGTTCCCCCTGTAACAGCACGGATCATTCAGTTTATTTTATTTAAAACGACATTACGGCTATGAACAAGGGGAATAGCTCAGTGGTAGAGCATTCGACTGCAGATCGAGAGGTCCTTGGTTCAAACCCGAGTTCCCCCTGTAACAGCACGGATCATTCCGTTTATTTTAGTTAAATCGACTTTACGGCCTTGAACAAGGGGGAATAGCTCAGTGGTAGAGCATTAGACTGCAGATCGAGAGGTCCTTGGTTCAAACCCGAGTTCCCCCTGTAACAGCACGGATTATTCCCTTTATTTTAGTTAAATCGACATTACGGCTAGGAACAAGGAGGGATAACTCACATTCGACTGCAGATCGATAGGTCCTTGGTTCACATCCGAGCTCACCCTGTAACAGCACGGATTATTCCGTTTATTTTAGTTAAATCGACATTACGGCTAGGAACAAGTAGGGATAGCTCGCATTCGACTGCAGATCGAGAGGTTCTGGGTTTAAACCCGAGTTCCCCCTGTAACAGCACGGATCATTCCATTTATTTTAGTTAAATCGACATTACGGCTAGGAACAAGGAGGGATAACTCGCATTGGACTGCAGATCGAAAGGTCCTTGGTTCAAACCCGAGTTCCCCCTGTAACAGCACGGATCATTCAGTTTATTTTATTTAAAACGACATTACGGCTATGAACAA
This sequence comes from Phalangium opilio, assembly GCF_054372755.1. Lineage (NCBI taxonomy): Eukaryota > Metazoa > Arthropoda > Arachnida > Opiliones > Phalangiidae > Phalangium > Phalangium opilio. Next base: position 67,821 of record NW_028324175.1, read on the forward strand.
GGGGAATAGCTCAGTGGTAGGGCATTCGACTGCAGATCGAGAGGTCCTTGGTTCAAACCCGAGTTCCCCCTGTAACAGCACGGATCATTCCGTTTATTTTAGTTAAATCGACTTTACGGCCTTGAACAAGGGGGAATAGCTCAGTGGTAGAGCATTCGACTGCAGATCGAGAGGTCCTTGGTTCAAACCCGAGTTCCCCCTGTAACAGCACGGATTATTCCCTTTATTTTAGTTAAATCGACATTACGGCTAGGAACAAGGAGGGATAACTCGCATTCGACTGCAGATCGAGAGGTCCTTGGTTCAAACCCGAGTTCCCCCTGTAACAGCACGGATCATTCCGTTTATTTTAGTTAAATCGACTTTACGGCCTTGAACACGGGGGAATAGCTCAGTGGTAGAGCATTCGACTGCAGATCGAGAGGTCCTTGGTTCAAACCCGAGTTCCCCCTGTAACAGCACGGATTATTCCGTTTATTTTAGTTAAATCGACATTACGGCTAGGAACAAGGAGGGATAGCTCGCATTCGACTGCAGATCGAGAGGTTCTGGGTTTAAACCCGAGTTCCCCCCTTAACAGCACGGATCATTCCAATTATTTTAGTTAAATCGACATTACGGCTAAGAACAAGGAGAGATAACTCGCATTCGACTGCAGATCGAGAGGTCCTTGGTTCAAACCCGAGTTCCCCCTGTAACAGCACGGATCATTCCGTTTATTTTAGTTAAATCGACATTACGGCTAGGAACAAGTAGGGATAGCTCGCATTCGACTGCAGATCGAGAGGTTCTGGGTTTAAACCCGAGTTCCCCCTGTAACAGCACGGATCATTCCATTTATTTTAGTTAAATCGACATTACGGCTAGGAACAAGGAGGGATAACTCGCATTGGACTGCAGATCGAAAGGTCCTTGGTTCAAACCCGAGTTCCCCCTGTAACAGCACGGATCATTCAGTTTATTTTATTTAAAACGACATTACGGCTATGAACAAGGGGAATAGCTCAGTGGTAGAGCATTCGACTGCAGATCGAGAGGTCCTTGGTTCAAACCCGAGTTCCCCCTGTAACAGCACGGATCATTCCGTTTATTTTAGTTAAATCGACTTTACGGCCTTGAACAAGGGGGAATAGCTCAGTGGTAGAGCATTCGACTGCAGATCGAGAGGTCCTTGGTTCAAACCCGAGTTCCCCCTGTAACAGCACGGATTATTCCCTTTATTTTAGTTAAATCGACATTACGGCTAGGAACAAGGAGGGATAACTCACATTCGACTGCAGATCGATAGGTCCTTGGTTCACATCCGAGCTCACCCTGTAACAGCACGGATTATTCCGTTTATTTTAGTTAAATCGACATTACGGCTAGGAACAAGTAGGGATAGCTCGCATTCGACTGCAGATCGAGAGGTTCTGGGTTTAAACCCGAGTTCCCCCTGTAACAGCACGGATCATTCCATTTATTTTAGTTAAATCGACATTACGGCTAGGAACAAGGAGGGATAACTCGCATTGGACTGCAGATCGAAAGGTCCTTGGTTCAAACCCGAGTTCCCCCTGTAACAGCACGGATCATTCAGTTTATTTTATTTAAAACGACATTACGGCTATGAACAAGGGGAATAGCTCAGTGGTAGGGCATTCGACTGCAGATCGAGAGGTCCTTGGTTCAAACCCGAGTTCCCCCTGTAACAGCACGGATCATTCCGTTTATTTTAGTTAAATCGACTTTACGGCCTTGAACAAGGGGGAATAGCTCAGTGGTAGAGCATTCGACTGCAGATCGAGAGGTCCTTGGTTCAAACCCGAGTTCCCCCTGTAACAGCACGGATTATTCCCTTTATTTTAGTTAAATCGACATTACGGCTAGGAACAAGGAGGGATAACTCGCATTCGACTGCAGATCGAGAGGTCCTTGGTTCAAACCCGAGTTCCCCCTGTAACAGCACGGATCATTCCGTTTATTTTAGTTAAATCGACTTTACGTCCTTGAACACGGGGGAATAGCTCAGTGGTAGAGCATTCGACTGCAGATCGAGAGGTCCTTGGTTCAAACCCGAGTTCCCCCTGTAACAGCACGGATTATTCCGTTTATTTTAGTTAAATCGACATTACGGCTAGGAACAAGGAGGGATAGCTCGCATTCGACTGCAGATCGAGAGGTTCTGGGTTTAAACCCGAGTTCCCCCCTTAACAGCACGGATCATTCCAATTATTTTAGTTAAATCGACATTACGGCTAAGAACAAGGAGAGATAACTCGCATTCGACTGCAGATCGAGAGGTCCTTGGTTCAAACCCGAGTTCCCCCTGTAACAGCACGGATCATTCCGTTTATTTTAGTTAAATCGACATTACGGCTAGGAACAAGTAGGGATAGCTCGCATTCGACTGCAGATCGAGAGGTTCTGGGTTTAAACCCGAGTTCCCCCTGTAACAGCACGGATCATTCAATTTATTTTAGTTAAATCGACATTACGGCTAGGAACAAGGAGGGATAACTCGCATTCGACTGCAGATCGAAAGGTCCTTGGTTCAAACCCGAGTTCCCCCTGTAACAGCACGGATCATTCAGTTTATTTTATTTAAAACGACATTACGGCTATGAACAAGGGGAATAGCTCAGTGGTAGAGCATTCGACTGCAGATCGAGAGGTCCTTGGTTCAAACCCGAGTTCCCCCTGTAACAGCACGGATCATTCCGTTTATTTTAGTTAAATCGACTTTACGGCCTTGAACAAGGGGGAATAGCTCAGTGGTAGAGCATTCGACTGCAGATCGATAGGTCCTTGGTTCACATCCGAGCTCACCCTGTAACAGCACGGATTATTCCGTTTATTTTAGTTAAATCGACATTACGGCTAGGAACAAGTAGGGATAGCTCGCATTCGACTGCAGATCGAGAGGTTCTGGGTTTAAACCCGAGTTCCCCCTGTAACAGCACGGATCATTCCATTTATTTTAGTTAAGTCGACATTACGGCTAGGAACAAGGAGGGATAACTCGCATTGGACTGCAGATCGAAAGGTCCTTGGTTCAAACCCGAGTTCCCCCTGTAACAGCACGGATCATTCAGTTTATTTTAGTTAAATCGACTTTACGGCCTTGAACACGGGGGAATAGCTCAGTGGTAGAGCATTCAACTGCAGATCGAGAGGTCCTTGGTTCAAACCCGAGTTCCCCCTGTAACAGCACGGATTATTCCCTTTATTTTAGTTAAATCGACATTACGGCTAGGAACAAGGAGGGATAACTCACATTCGACTGCAGATCGATAGGTCCTTGGTTCACATCCGAGCTCACCCTGTAACAGCACGGATTATTCCGTTTATTTTAGTTAAATCGACATTACGGCTAGGAACAAGTAGGGATAGCTCGCATTCGACTGCAGATCGAGAGGTTCTGGGTTTAAACCCGAGTTCCCCCTGTAACAGCACGGATCATTCCATTTATTTTAGTTAAATCGACATTACGGCTAGGAACAAGGAGGGATAACTCGCATTGGACTGCAGATCGAAAGGTCCTTGGTTCAAACCCGAGTTCCCCCTGTAACAGCACGGATCATTCAGTTTATTTTATTTAAAACGACATTACGGCTATGAACAAGGGGAATAGCTCAGTGGTAGAGCATTCGACTGCAGATCGAGAGGTCCTTGGTTCAAACCCGAGTTCCCCCTGTAACAGCACGGATCATTCCGTTTATTTTAGTTAAATCGACTTTACGGCCTTGAACAAGGGGGAATAGCTCAGTGGTAGAGCATTAGACTGCAGATCGAGAGGTCCTTGGTTCAAACCCGAGTTCCCCCTGTAACAGCACGGATTATTCCCTTTATTTTAGTTAAATCGACATTACGGCTAGGAACAAGGAGGGATAACTCACATTCGACTGCAGATCGATAGGTCCTTGGTTCACATCCGAGCTCACCCTGTAACAGCACGGATTATTCCGTTTATTTTAGTTAAATCGACATTACGGCTAGGAACAAGTAGGGATAGCTCGCATTCGACTGCAGATCGAGAGGTTCTGGGTTTAAACCCGAGTTCCCCCTGTAACAGCACGGATCATTCCATTTATTTTAGTTAAATCGACATTACGGCTAGGAACAAGGAGGGATAACTCGCATTGGACTGCAGATCGAAAGGTCCTTGGTTCAAACCCGAGTTCCCCCTGTAACAGCACGGATCATTCAGTTTATTTTATTTAAAACGACATTACGGCTATGAACAAGGGGAATAGCTCAGTGGTAGGGCATTCGACTGCAGATCGAGAGGTCCTTGGTTCAAACCCGAGTTCCCCCTGTAACAGCACGGATCATTCCGTTTATTTTAGTTAAATCGACTTTACGGCCTTGAACAAGGGGGAATAGCTCAGTGGTAGAGCATTCGACTGCAGATCGAGAGGTCCTTGGTTCAAACCCGAGTTCCCCCTGTAACAGCACGGATTATTCCCTTTATTTTAGTTAAATCGACATTACGGCTAGGAACAAGGAGGGATAACTCGCATTCGACTGCAGATCGAGAGGTCCTTGGTTCAAACCCGAGTTCCCCCTGTAACAGCACGGATCATTCCGTTTATTTTAGTTAAATCGACTTTACGGCCTTGAACACGGGGGAATAGCTCAGTGGTAGAGCATTCGACTGCAGATCGAGAGGTCCTTGGTTCAAACCCGAGTTCCCCCTGTAACAGCACGGATTATTCCGTTTATTTTAGTTAAATCGACATTACGGCTAGGAACAAGGAGGGATAGCTCGCATTCGACTGCAGATCGAGAGGTTCTGGGTTTAAACCCGAGTTCCCCCCTTAACAGCACGGATCATTCCAATTATTTTAGTTAAATCGACATTACGGCTAAGAACAAGGAGAGATAACTCGCATTCGACTGCAGATCGAGAGGTCCTTGGTTCAAACCCGAGTTCCCCCTGTAACAGCACGGATCATTCCGTTTATTTTAGTTAAATCGACATTACGGCTAGGAACAAGTAGGGATAGCTCGCATTCGACTGCAGATCGAGAGGTTCTGGGTTTAAACCCGAGTTTCCCCTGTAACAGCACGGATCATTCCATTTATTTTAGTTAAATCGACATTACGGCTAGGAACAAGGAGGGATAACTCGCATTGGACTGCAGATCGAAAGGTCCTTGGTTCAAACCCGAGTTCCCCCTGTAACAGCACGGATCATTCAGTTTATTTTATTTAAAACGACATTACGGCTATGAACAAGGGGAATAGCTCAGTGGTAGAGCATTCGACTGCAGATCGAGAGGTCCTTGGTTCAAACCCGAGTTCCCCCTGTAACAGCACGGATCATTCCGTTTATTTTAGTTAAATCGACTTTACGGCCTTGAACAAGGGGGAATAGCTCAGTGGTAGAGCATTCGACTGCAGATCGAGAGGTCCTTGGTTCAAACCCGAGTTCCCCCTGTAACAGCACGGATTATTCCCTTTATTTTAGTTAAATCGACATTACGGCTAGGAACAAGGAGGGATAACTCACATTCGACTGCAGATCGATAGGTCCTTGGTTCACATCCGAGCTCACCCTGTAACAGCACGGATTATTCCGTTTATTTTAGTTAAATCGACATTACGGCTAGGAACAAGTAGGGATAGCTCGCATTCGACTGCAGATCGAGAGGTTCTGGGTTTAAACCCGAGTTCCCCCTGTAACAGCACGGATCATTCCATTTATTTTAGTTAAATCGACATTACGGCTAGGAACAAGGAGGGATAACTCGCATTGGACTGCAGATCGAAAGGTCCTTGGTTCAAACCCGAGTTCCCCCTGTAACAGCACGGATCATTCAGTTTATTTTATTTAAAACGACATTACGGCTATGAACAAGGGGAATAGCTCAGTGGTAGGGCATTCGACTGCAGATCGAGAGGTCCTTGGTTCAAACCCGAGTTCCCCCTGTAACAGCACGGATCATTCCGTTTATTTTAGTTAAATCGACTTTACGGCCTTGAACAAGGGGGAATAGCTCAGTGGTAGAGCATTCGACTGCAGATCGAGAGGTCCTTGGTTCAAACCCGAGTTCCCCCTGTAACAGCACGGATTATTCCCTTTATTTTAGTTAAATCGACATTACGGCTAGGAACAAGGAGGGATAACTCGCATTCGACTGCAGATCGAGAGGTCCTTGGTTCAAACCCGAGTTCCCCCTGTAACAGCACGGATCATTCCGTTTATTTTAGTTAAATCGACTTTACGTCCTTGAACACGGGGGAATAGCTCAGTGGTAGAGCATTCGACTGCAGATCGAGAGGTCCTTGGTTCAAACCCGAGTTCCCCCTGTAACAGCACGGATTATTCCGTTTATTTTAGTTAAATCGACATTACGGCTAGGAACAAGGAGGGATAGCTCGCATTCGACTGCAGATCGAGAGGTTCTGGGTTTAAACCCGAGTTCCCCCCTTAACAGCACGGATCATTCCAATTATTTTAGTTAAATCGACATTACGGCTAAGAACAAGGAGAGATAACTCGCATTCGACTGCAGATCGAGAGGTCCTTGGTTCAAACCCGAGTTCCCCCTGTAACAGCACGGATCATTCCGTTTATTTTAGTTAAATCGACATTACGGCTAGGAACAAGTAGGGATAGCTCGCATTCGACTGCAGATCGAGAGGTTCTGGGTTTAAACCCGAGTTCCCCCTGTAACAGCACGGATCATTCAATTTATTTTAGTTAAATCGACATTACGGCTAGGAACAAGGAGGGATAACTCGCATTCGACTGCAGATCGAAAGGTCCTTGGTTCAAACCCGAGTTCCCCCTGTAACAGCACGGATCATTCAGTTTATTTTATTTAAAACGACATTACGGCTATGAACAAGGGGAATAGCTCAGTGGTAGAGCATTCGACTGCAGATCGAGAGGTCCTTGGTTCAAACCCGAGTTCCCCCTGTAACAGCACGGATCATTCCGTTTATTTTAGTTAAATCGACTTTACGGCCTTGAACAAGGGGGAATAGCTCAGTGGTAGAGCATTCGACTGCAGATCGAGAGGTCCTTGGTTCAAACCCGAGTTCCCCCTGTAACAGCACGGATTATTCCCTTTATTTTAGTTAAATCGACATTACGGCTAGGAACAAGGAGGGATAACTCGCATTCGACTGCAGATCGAGAGGTCCTTGGTTCAAACCCGAGTTCCCCCTGTAACAGCACGGATCATTCCGTTTATTTTAGTTAAATCGACTTTACGGCCTTGAACACGGGGGAATAGCTCAGTGGTAGAGCATTCGACTGCAGATCGAGAGGTCCTTGGTTCAAACCCGAGTTCCCCCTGTAACAGCACGGATTATTCCGTTTATTTTAGTTAAATCGACATTACGGCTAGGAACAAGGAGGGATAGCTCGCATTCGACTGCAGATCGAGAGGTTCTGGGTTTAAACCCGAGTTCCCCCCTTAACAGCACGGATCATTCCAATTATTTTAGTTAAATCGACATTACGGCTAAGAACAAGGAGAGATAACTCGCATTCGACTGCAGATCGAGAGGTCCTTGGTTCAAACCCGAGTTCCCCCTGTAACAGCACGGATCATTCCGTTTATTTTAGTTAAATCGACATTACGGCTAGGAACAAGTAGGGATAGCTCGCATTCGACTGCAGATCGAGAGGTTCTGGGTTTAAACCCGAGTTCCCCCTGTAACAGCACGGATCATTCCATTTATTTTAGTTAAATCGACATTACGGCTAGGAACAAGGAGGGATAACTCGCATTGGACTGAAGATCGAAAGGTCCTTGGTTCAAACCCGAGTTCCCCCTGTAACAGCACGGATCATTCAGTTTATTTTATTTAAAACGACTTTACGGCCTTGAACAAGGGGGAATAGCTCAGTGGTAGAGCATTCGACTGCAGATCGAGAGGTCCTTGGTTCAAACCCGAGTTCCCCCTGTAACAGCACGGATTATTCCCTTTATTTTAGTTAAATCGACATTACGGCTAGGAACAAGGAGGGATAACTCACATTCGACTGCAGATCGATAGGTCCTTGGTTCACATCCGAGCTCACCCTGTAACAGCACGGATTATTCCGTTTATTTTAGTTAAATCGACATTACGGCTAGGAACAAGTAGGGATAGCTCGCATTCGACTGCAGATCGAGAGGTTCTGGGTTTAAACCCGAGTTCCCCCTGTAACAGCACGGATCATTCCATATATTTTAGTTAAATCGACATTACGGCTAGGAACAAGGAGGGATAACTCGCATCGGACTGCAGATCGAAAGGTCCTTGGTTCAAACCCGAGTTCCCCCTGTAACAGCACGGATCATTTAGTTTATTTTATTTAAAACGACATTACGGCTATGAACAAGGGGAATAGCTCAGTGGTAGGGCATTCGACTGCAGATCGAGAGGTCCTTGGTTCAAACCCGAGTTCCCCCTGTAACAGCACGGATCATTCCGTTTATTTTAGTTAAATCGACTTTACGGCCTTGAACAAGGGGGAATAGCTCAGTGGTAGAGCATTCGACTGCAGATCGAGAGGTCCTTGGTTCAAACCCGAGTTCCCCCTGTAACAGCACGGATTATTCCCTTTATTTTAGTTAAATCGACATTACGAATAGGAACAAGGAGGGATAACTCGCATTCGACTGCAGATCGAGAGGTCCTTGGTTCAAACCCGAGTTCCCCCTGTAACAGCACGGATCATTCCGTTTATTTTAGTTAAATCGACTTTACGGCCTTGAACACGGGGGAATAGCTCAGTGGTAGAGCATTCGACTGCAGATCGAGAGGTCCTTGGTTCAAACCCGAGTTCCCCCTGTAACAGCACGGATTATTCCGTTTATTTTAGTTAAATCGACATTACGGCTAGGAACAAGGAGGGATAGCTCGCATTCGACTGCAGATCGAGAGGTTCTGGGTTTAAACCCGAGTTCCCCCCTTAACAGCACGGATCATTCCAATTATTTTAGTTAAATCGTCATTACGGCTAAGAACAAGGAGAGATAACTCGCATTCGACTGCAGATCGAGAGGTCCTTGGTTCAAACCCGAGTTCCCCCTGTAACAGCACGGATCATTCCGTTTATTTTAGTTAAATCGACATTACGGCTAGGAACAAGTAGGGATAGCTCGCATTCGACTGCAGATCGAGAGGTTCTGGGTTTAAACCCGAGTTCCCCCTGTAACAGCACGGATCATTCAATTTATTTTAGTTAAATCGACATTACGGCTAGGAACAAGGAGGGATAACTCGCATTCGACTGCAGATCGAAAGGTCCTTGGTTCAAACCCGAGTTCCCCCTGTAACAGCACGGATCATTCAGTTTATTTTATTTAAAACGACATTACGGCTATGAACAAGGGGAATAGCTCAGTAGTAGAGCATTTGACTGCAGATCGAGAGGTCCTTGGTTCAAACCCGAGTTCCCCCTGTAACAGCACGGATCATTCCGTTTATTTTAGTTAAATCGACTTTACGGCCTTGAACAAGGGGGAATAGCTCAGTGGTAGAGCATTCGACTGCAGATCGAGAGGTCCTTGGTTCAAACCCGAGTTCCCCCTGTAACAGCACGGATTATTCCCTTTATTTTAGTTAAATCGACATTACGGCTAGGAACAAGGAGGGATAACTCGCATTCGACTGCAGATCGAGAGGTCCTTGGTTCAAACCCGAGTTCCCCCTGTAACAGCACGGATCATTCCGTTTATTTTAGTTAAATCGACTTTACGGCCTTGAACACGGGGGAATAGCTCAGTGGTAGAGCATTCGACTGCAGATCGAGAGGTCCTTGGTTCAAACCCGAGTTCCCCCTGTAACAGCACGGATTATTCCGTTTATTTTAGTTAAATCGACATTACGGCTAGGAACAAGGAGGGATAGCTCGCATTCGACTGCAGATCGAGAGGTTCTGGGTTTAAACCCGAGTTCCCCCCTTAACAGCACGGATCATTCCAATTATTTTAGTTAAATCGACATTACGGCTAAGAACAAGGAGAGATAACTCGCATTCGACTGCAGATCGAGAGGTCCTTGGTTCAAACCCGAGTTCCCCCTGTAACAGCACGGATCATTCCGTTTATTTTAGTTAAATCGACATTACGGCTAGGAACAAGTAGGGATAGCTCGCATTCGACTGCAGATCGAGAGGTTCTGGGTTTAAACCCGAGTTCCCCCTGTAACAGCACGGATCATTCCATTTATTTTAGTTAAATCGACATTACGGCTAGGAACAAGGAGGGATAACTCGCATTCGACTGCAGATCGAAAGGTCCTTGGTTCAAACCCGAGTTCCCCCTGTAACAGCACGGATCATTCAGTTTATTTTATTTAAAACGACATTACGGCTATGAACAAGGGGAATAGCTCAGTGGTAGAGCATTCGACTGCAGATCGAGAGGTCCTTGGTTCAAACCCGAGTTCCCCCTGTAACAGCACGGATCATTCCGTTTATTTTAGTTAAATCGACTTTACGGCCTTGAACAAGGGGGAATAGCTCAGTGGTAGAGCATTCGACTGCAGATCGAGAGGTCCTTGGTTCAAACCCGAGTTCCCCCTGTAACAGCACGGATTATTCCCTTTATTTTAGTTAAATCGACATTACGGCTAGGAACAAGGAGGGATAACTCGCATTCGACTGCAGATCGAGAGGTCCTTGGTTCAAACCCGAGTTCCCCTGTAACAGCACGGATCATTCCGTTTATTTTAGTTAAATCGACTTCACGGCCTTGAACACGGGGGAATAGCTCAGTGGTAGAGCATTCGACTGCAGATCGAGAGGTCCTTGGTTCAAACCCGAGTTACCCCTGTAACAGCACGGATTATTCCCTTTATTTTAGTTAAATCGACATTACGGCTAGGAACAAGGAGGGATAACTCGCATTCGACTGCAGATCGAGAGGTCCTTGGTTCAAACCCGAGCTCACCCTGTAACAGCACAGATTATTCCGTTTATTTTAGTTAAATCGACATTACGGCTAGGAACAAGTAGGGATAGCTCGCATTCGACTGCAGATCGAGAGGTTCTGGGTTTAAACCCGAGTTCCCCCTGTAACAGCACGGATTATTCCCTTTATTTTAGTTAAATCGACATTACGGCTAGGAACAAGGAGGGATAACTCGCATTCGACTGCAGATCGAGAGGTCCTTGGTTCAAACCCGAGTTCCCCCTGTAACAGCACGGATCATTCCGTTTATTTTAGTTAAATCGACTTTACGGCCTTGAACAAGAGGGAATAGCTCAGTGGTAGAGCATTCGACTGCAGATCGAGAGGTCCTTGGTTCAAACCCGAGTTCCCCCTGTAACAGCACGGATTATTCCCTTTATTTTAGTTAAATCGACATTACGGCTAGGAACAAGGAGGGATAAGGGACCGTCCATAAACTACGTCACGAGAAAAAAAGCATTTTCTGACCCCCCCGTCCCCCCAGATCACGCTTCGTCACGCTTTTCTCAGACCCCTCCCCTAAAAACCACGTCACATTTCTTTAACCCCCCCTCTGCACTATGATTTGTCTTAATTTACAAATTTAATTTGATTAATTTTTTGAGTGATATGCTGCCCTCTCAGAATTATTTTGCTCGGCTGTTAATTCAAGTTCTCTTCCGTTTTGGCTTTTTCCCTCTGATTGACCTATAGAATTTTAATGTCTGGATGTGCTTTTTATAAGATTCAAAAAAGTTCCATAAAGTTTAGTTAAAGAGGCACACTATTTAGGTTTCGACACTGTCACCGAAAACAGACTAATCGGGCTTGAGATTTAAAAAATTTGCCAAAGAATCGAAACCATTTCAATCGGTAGGGGGATTTGATTCAACCTCACAAATAATAGGGGCGAATAAACAGAGACGTAAGAGAGTTTACGCTGTTTATTTTAAATGCGCTATTTAAATTGGCTATATAAAGGTGTAAATAGTAGATAATTGCTTAAATTTTCTACTATTTAAGCGATGATGGAATAACAATTTTGGTAAATTATTGTAACGGTGGACTATGGAATGTTGTCTTTCTTCTTCTATAACATAAGAGAGCCAATCGGCCTCTCACTGACTTCGTAACAAAATCAATGCTAAATGTGACGTCACGCATCGAAGAACCCCTCCCTCCCCCTTGTCACGGACCGTCACAAATTTAGAAACACCCTCCCCCCATAAGAGTGTGACGTAGTTTATGGACGGTCCCTAACTCGCATTCGACTGCAGATCGAGAGGTCCTTGGTTCAAACCCGAGTTCCCCCTGTAACAGCACGGATCATTCCGTTTATTTTAGTTAAATCGACTTTACGGCCTTGAACACGGGGGAATAGCTCAGTGGTAGAGCATTCGACTGCAGATCGAGAGGTCCTTGGTTCAAACCCGAGTTCCCCCTGTAACAGCACGGATTATTCCGTTTATTTTAGTTAAATCGACATTACGGCTAGGAACAAGGAGGGATAGCTCGCATTCGACTGCAGATCGAGAGGTTCTGGGTTTAAACCCGAGTTCCCCCCTTAACAGCACGGATCATTCCAATTATTTTAGTTAAATCGACATTACGGCTAAGAACAAGGAGAGATAACTCGCATTCGACTGCAGATCGAGAGGTCCTTGGTTCAAACCCGAGTTCCCCCTGTAACAGCACGGATCATTCCGTTTATTTTAGTTAAATCGACATTACGGCTAGGAACAAGGAGGGATAACTCGCATTTGACTGCAGATCGAGAGGTCCTTGGTTCAAACCCGAGTTCCCCCTGTAACAGCACGGATTATTCCCTTTATTTTAGTTAAATCGACATTACGGCTAGGAACAAGGAGGGATAACTCTCATTCGACTGCAGATCGAGAGGTCCTTGGTTCAAACCCGAGTTCCCCCTGTAACAGCACGGATCATTCCGTTTATTTTAGTTAAATCGACATTACGGCCTTGAACAAGGGGGAATAGCTCAGTGGTAGAGCATTCGACTGCAGATCAAGAGGTCCTTGGTTCAAACCCGAGTTCCCCCTGTAACAGCACGGATTATTCCGTTTATTTTAGTTAAATCGACATTACGGCTAGGAACAAGTAGGGATAGCTCGCATTCGACTGCAGATCGAGAGGTCCTTGGTTCAAACCCGAGTTCCCCCTGTAACAGCACGGATCATTCAGTTTATTTTAGTTAAATCGACTTTACGGCCTTGAACACGGGGGAATAGCTCAGTGGTAGAGCATTCGACTGCAGATCGAGAGGTCCTTGGTTCAAACCCGAGTTCCCCCTGTAACAGCACGGATTATTCCCTTTATTTTAGTTAAATCGACATTACGGCTAGGAACAAGGAGGGATAACTCACATTCGACTGCAGATCGATAGGTCCTTGGTTCACATCCGAGCTCACCCTGTAACAGCACGGATTATTCCGTTTATTTTAGTTAAATCGACATTACGGCTAGGAACAAGTAGGGATAGCTCGCATTCGACTGCAGATCGAGAGGTTCTGGGTTCAAACCCGAGTTCCCCCTGTAACAGCACGGATCATTCCATTTATTTTAGTTAAATCGACATTACGGCTAGGAACAAGGAGGGATAACTCGCATTGGACTGCAGATCGAAAGGTCCTTGGTTCAAACCCGAGTTCCCCCTGTAACAGCACGGATCATTCAGTTTATTTTATTTAAAACGACATTACGGCTATGAACAAGGGGAATAGCTCAGTGGTAGAGCATTCGACTGCAGATCGAGAGGTCCTTGGTTCAAACCCGAGTTCCCCCTGTAACAGCACGGATCATTCCGTTTATTTTAGTTAAATCGACTTTACGGCCTTGAACAAGGGGGAATAGCTCAGTGGTAGAGCATTCGACTGCAGATCGAGAGGTCCTTGGTTCAAACCCGAGTTCCCCCTGTAACAGCACGGATTATTCCCTTTATTTTAGTTAAATCGACATTACGGCTAGGAACAAGTAGGGATAACTCACATTCGACTGCAGATCGATAGGTCCTTGGTTCACATCCGAGCTCACCCTGTAACAGCACGGATTATTCCGTTTATTTTAGTTAAATCGACATTACGGCTAGGAACAAGTAGGGATAGCTCGCATTCGACTGCAGATCGAGAGGTTCTGGGTTTAAACCCGAGTTCCCCCTGTAACAGCACGGATCATTCCATTTATTTTAGTTAAATCGACATTACGGCTAGGAACAAGGAGGGATAACTCGCATTTGACTGCAGATCGAAAGGTCCTTGGTTCAAACCCGAGTTCCCCCTGTAACAGCACGGATTATTCCCTTTATTTTAGTTAAATCGACATACGGCTAGGAACAAGGAGGGATAACTCTCATTCGACTGCAGATCGAGAGGTCCTTGGTTCAAACCCGAGTTCCCCCTGTAACAGCACGGATCATTCCGTTTATTTTAGTTAAATCGACATTACGGCCTTGAACAAGGGGGAATAGCTCAGTGGTAGAGCATTAGACTGCAGATCAAGAGGTCCTTGGTTCAAACCCGAGTTCCCCCTGTAACAGCACGGATCATTCCGTTTATTTTAGTTAAATCGACATTACGGCTAGGAACAAGTAGGGATAGCTCGCATTCGACTGCAGATCGAGAGGTCCTTGGTTCAAACCCGAGTTCCCCCTGTAACAGCACGGATCATTCAGTTTATTTTAGTTAAATCGACTTTACGGCCTTGAACACGGGGGAATAGCTCAGTGGTAGAGCATTCGACTGCAGATCGAGAGGTCCTTGGTTCAAACCCGAGTTCCCCCTGTAACAGCACGGATTATTCCCTTTATTTTAGTTAAATCGACATTACGGCTAGGAACAAGGAGGGATAACTCACATTCGACTGCAGATCGATAGGTCCTTGGTTCACATCCGAGCTCACCCTGTAACAGCACGGATTATTCCGTTTATTTTAGTTAAATCGACATTACGGCTAGGAACAAGTAGGGATAGCTCGCATTCGACTGCAGATCGAGAGGTTCTGGGTTTAAACCCGAGTTCCCCCTGTAACAGCACGGATCATTCCATTTATTTTAGTTAAATCGACATTACGGCTAGGAACAAGGAGGGATAACTCGCATTGGACTGCAGATCGAAAGGTCCTTGGTTCAAACCCGAGTTCCCCCTGTAACAGCACGGATCATTCAGTTTATTTTATTTAAAACGACATTACGGCTATGAACAAGGGGAATAGCTCAGTGGTAGAGCATTCGACTGCAGATCGAGAGGTCCTTGGTTCAAACCCGAGTTCCCCCTGTAACAGCACGGATCATTCCGTTTATTTTAGTTAAATCGACTTTACGGCCTTGAACAAGGGGGAATAGCTCAGTGGTAGAGCATTCGACTGCAGATCGAGAGGTCCTTGGTTCAAACCCGAGTTCCCCCTGTAACAGCACGGATTATTCCCTTTATTTTAGTTAAATCGACATTACGGTTAGGAACAAGGAGGGATAACTCACATTCGACTGCAGATCGATAGGTCCTTGGTTCACATCCGAGCTCACCCTGTAACAGCACGGATTATTCCGTTTATTTTAGTTAAATCGACATTACGGCTAGGAACAAGTAGGGATAGCTCGCATTCGACTGCAGATCGAGAGGTTCTGGGTTTAAACCCGAGTTCCCCCTGTAACAGCACGGATCATTCCATTTATTTTAGTTAAATCGACATTACGGCTAGGAACAAGGAGGGATAACTCGCATTGGACTGCAGATCGAAAGGTCCTTGGTTCAAACCCGAGTTCCCCCTGTAACAGCACGGATCATTCAGTTTATTTTATTTAAAACGACATTACGGCTATGAACAAGGGGAATAGCTCAGTGGTAGGGCATTCGACTGCAGATCGAGAGGTCCTTGGTTCAAACCCGAGTTCCCCCTGTAACAGCACGGATCATTCCGTTTATTTTAGTTAAATCGACTTTACGGCCTTGAACAAAGGGGAATAGCTCAGTGGTAGAGCATTCGACTGCAGATCGAGAGGTCCTTGGTTCAAACCCGAGTTCCCCCTGTAACAGCACGGATTATTCCCTTTATTTTAGTTAAATCGACATTACGGCTAGGAACAAGGAGGGATAACTCGCATTCGACTGCAGATCGAGAGGTCCTTGGTTCAAACCCGAGTTCCCCCTGTAACAGCACGGATCATTCCGTTTATTTTAGTTAAATCGACTTTACGGCCTTGAACACGGGGGAATAGCTCAGTGGTAGAGCATTCGACTGCAGATCGAGAGGTCCTTGGTTCAAACCCGAGTTCCCCCTGTAACAGCACGGATTATTCCGTTTATTTTAGTTAAATCGACATTACGGCTAGGAACAAGGAGGGATAGCTCGCATTCGACTGCAGATCGAGAGGTTCTGGGTTTAAACCCGAGTTCCCCCCTTAACAGCACGGATCATTCCAATTATTTTAGTTAAATCGACATTACGGCTAAGAACAAGGAGAGATAACTCGCATTCGACTGCAGATCGAGAGGTCCTTGGTTCAAACCCGAGTTCCCCCTGTAACAGCACGGATCATTCCGTTTATTTTAGTTAAATCGACATTACGGCTAGGAACAAGTAGGGATAGCTCGCATTCGACTGCAGATCGAGAGGTTCTGGGTTTAAACCCGAGTTCCCCCTGTAACAGCACGGATTATTCCCTTTATTTTAGTTAAATCGACATTACGGCTAGGAACAAGGAGGGATAACTCTCATTCGACTGCAGATCGAGAGGTCCTTGGTTCAAACCCGAGTTCCCCCTGTAACAGCACGGATCATTCCGTTTATTTTAGTTAAATCGACATTACGGCCTTGAACTAGGGGGAATAGCTCAGTGGTAGAGCATTCGACTGCAGATCAAGAGGTCCTTGGTTCAAACCCGAGTTCCCCCTGTAACAGCACGGATTATTCCCTTTATTTTAGTTAAATCGACATTACGGCTAGGAACAAGGAGGGATAACTCACATTCGACTGCAGATCGATAGGTCCTTGGTTCACATCCGAGCTCACCCTGTAACAGCACGGATTATTCCGTTTATTTTAGTTAAATCGACATTACGGCTAGGAACAAGTAGGGATAGCTCGCATTCGACTGCAGATCGAGAGGTTCTGGGTTTAAACCCGAGTTCCCCCTGTAACAGCACGGATCATTCCATTTATTTTAGTTAAATCGACATTACGGCTAGGAACAAGGAGGGATAACTCGCATTGGACTGCAGATCGAAAGGTCCTTGGTTCAAACCCGAGTTCCCCCTGTAACAGCACGGATCATTCAGTTTATTTTATTTAAAACGACATTACGGCTATGAACAAGGGGAATAGCTCAGTGGTAGAGCATTCGACTGCAGATCGAGAGGTCCTTGGTTCAAACCCGAGTTCCCCCTGTAACAGCACGGATCATTCCGTTTATTTTAGTTAAATCGACTTTACGGCCTTGAACAAGGGGGAATAGCTCAGTGGTAGAGCATTCGACTGCAGATCGAGAGGTCCTTGGTTCAAACCCGAGTTCCCCCTGTAACAGCACGGATTATTCCCTTTATTTTAGTTAAATCGACATTACGGCTAGGAACAAGGAGGGATAACTCACATTCGACTGCAGATCGATAGGTCCTTGGTTCACATCCGAGCTCACCCTGTAACAGCACGGATTATTCCGTTTATTTTAGTTAAATCGACATTACGGCTAGGAACAAGTAGGGATAGCTCGCATTCGACTGCAGATCGAGAGGTTCTGGGTTTAAACCCGAGTTCCCCCTGTAACAGCACGGATCATTCCATTTATTTTAGTTAAATCGACATTACGGCTAGGAACAAGGAGGGATAACTCGCATTGGACTGCAGATCGAAAGGTCCTTGGTTCAAACCCGAGTTCCCCCTGTAACAGCACGGATCATTCAGTTTATTTTATTTAAAACGACATTACGGCTATGAACAAGGGGAATAGCTCAGTGGTAGGGCATTCGACTGCAGATCGAGAGGTCCTTGGTTCAAACCGGAGTTCCCCCTGTAACAGCACGGATCATTCCGTTTATTTTAGTTAAATCGACTTTACGGCTTTGAACAAAGGGGAATAGCTCAGTGGTAGAGCATTCGACTGCAGATCGAGAGGTCCTTGGTTCAAACCCGAGTTCCCCCTGTAACAGCACGGATTATTCCGTTTATTTTAGTTAAATCGACATTACGGCTAGGAACAAGGAGGGATAGCTCGCATTCGACTGCGGATCGAGAGGTTCTGGGTTTAAACCCGAGTTCCCCCCTTAACAGCACGGATCATTCCAATTATTTTAGTTAAATCGACATTACGGCTAAGAACAAGGAGAGATAACTCGCATTCGACTGCAGATCGAGAGGTCCTTGGTTCAAACCCGAGTTCCCCCTGTAACAGCACGGATCATTCCGTTTATTTTAGTTAAATCGACATTACGGCTAGGAACAAGTAGGGATAGCTCGCATTCGACTGCAGATCGAGAGGTTCTGGGTTTAAACCCGAGTTCCCCCTGTAACAGCACGGATCATTCCATTTATTTTAGTTAAATCGACATTACGGCTAGGAACAAGGAGGGATAACTCGCATTCGACTGCAGATCGAGAGGTCCTTGGTTCAAACCCGAGTTCCCCTGTAACAGCACGGATCATTCCGTTTATTTTAGTTAAATCGACTTCACGGCCTTGAACACGGGGGAATAGCTCAGTGGTAGAGCATTCGACTGCAGATCGAGAGGTCCTTGGTTCAAACCCGAGTTACCCCTGTAACAGCACGGATTATTCCCTTTATTTTAGTTAAATCGACATTACGGCTAGGAACAAGGAGGGATAACTCGCATTCGACTGCAGATCGAGAGGTCCTTGGTTCAAACCCGAGCTCACCCTGTAACAGCACGGATTATTCCGTTTATTTTAGTTAAATCGACATTACGGCTAGGAACAAGTAGGGATAGCTCGCATTCGACTGCAGATCGAGAGGTTCTGGGTTTAAACCCGAGTTCCCCCTGTAACAGCACGGATCATTCCATTTATTTTAGTTAAATCGACATTACGGCTAGGAACAAGGAGGGATAACTCGCATTCGACTGCAGATCGAAAGGTCCTTGGTTCAAACCCGAGTTCCCCCTGTAACAGCACGGATCATTCAGTTTATTTTATTTAAAACGACATTACGGCTATGAACAAGGGGAATAGCTCAGTGGTAGGGCATTCGACTGCAGATCGAGAGGTCCTTGGTTCAAACCCGAGTTCCCCCTGTAACAGCACGGATCATTCCGTTTATTTTAGTTAAATCGACTTTACGGCCTTGAACAAGAGGGAATAGCTCAGTGGTAGAGCATTCGACTGCAGATCGAGAGGTCCTTGGTTCAAACCCGAGTTCCCCCTGTAACAGCACGGATTATTCCCTTTATTTTAGTTAAATCGACATTACGGCTAGGAACAAGGAGGGATAACTCGCATTCGACTGCAGATCGAGAGGTCCTTGGTTCAAACCCGAGTTCCCCCTGTAACAGCACGGATCATTCCGTTTATTTTAGTTAAATCGACTTTACGGCCTTGAACACGGGGGAATAGCTCAGTGGTAGAGCATTCGACTGCAGATCGAGAGGTCCTTGGTTCAAACCCGAGTTCCCCCTGTAACAGCACGGATTATTCCGTTTATTTTAGTTAAATCGACATTACGGCTAGGAACAAGGAGGGATAGCTCGCATTCGACTGCAGATCGAGAGGTTCTGGGTTTAAACCCGAGTTCCCCCCTTAACAGCACGGATCATTCCAATTATTTTAGTTAAATCGACATTACGGCTAAGAACAAGGAGAGATAACTCGCATTCGACTGCAGATCGAGAGGTCCTTGGTTCAAACCCGAGTTCCCCCTGTAACAGCACGGATCATTCCGTTTATTTTAGTTAAATCGACATTACGGCTAGGAACAAGGAGGGATAACTCGCATTTGACTGCAGATCGAGAGGTCCTTGGTTCAAACCCGAGTTCCCCCTGTAACAGCACGGATTATTCCCTTTATTTTAGTTAAATCGACATTACGGCTAGGAACAAGGAGGGATAACTCTCATTCGACTGCAGATCGAGAGGTCCTTGGTTCAAACCCGAGTTCCCCCTGTAACAGCACGGATCATTCCGTTTATTTTAGTTAAATCGACATTACGGCCTTGAACAAGGGGGAATAGCTCAGTGGTAGAGCATTCGACTGCAGATCAAGAGGTCCTTGGTTCAAACCCGAGTTCCCCCTGTAACAGCACGGATTATTCCGTTTATTTTAGTTAAATCGACATTACGGCTAGGAACAAGTAGGGATAGCTCGCATTCGACTGCAGATCGAAAGGTCCTTGGTTCAAACCCGAGTTCCCCCTGTAACAGCACGGATCATTCAGTTTATTTTATTTAAAACGACATTACGGCTATGAACAAGGGGAATAGCTCAGTGGTAGAGCATTCGACTGCAGATCGAGAGGTCCTTGGTTCAAACCCGAGTTCCCACTGTAACAGCACGGATTATTCCCTTTATTTTAGTTAAATCGACATTACGGCTAGGAACAAGGAGGGATAACTCGCATTCGACTGCAGATCGAGAGGTCCTTGGTTCAAACCCGAGTTCCCCCTGTAACAGCACGGATCATTCCGTTTATTTTAGTTAAATCGACTTTACGGCCTTGAACACGGGGGAATAGCTCAGTGGTAGAGCATTCGACTGCAGATCGAGAGGTCCTTGGTTCAAACCCGAGTTCCCCCTGTAACAGAACGGATTATTCCGTTTATTTTAGTTAAATCGACATTACGGCTAGGATCAAGGAGGGATAGCTCGCATTCGACTGCAGATCGAGAGGTTCTGGGTTTAAACCCGAGTTCCCCCCTTAACAGCACGGATCATTCCAATTATTTTAGTTAAATCGACATTACGGCTAAGAACAAGGAGAGATAACTCGCATTCGACTGCAGATCGAGAGGTCCTTGGTTCAAACCCGAGTTCCCCCTGTAACAGCACGGATCATTCCGTTTATTTTAGTTAAATCGACATTACGGCTAGGAACAAGTAGGGATAGCTCGCATTCGACTGCAGATCGAGAGGTTCTGGGTTTAAACCCGAGTTCCCCCTGTAACAGCACGGATCATTCCATTTATTTTAGTTAAATCGACATTACGGCTAGGAACAAGGAGGGATAACTCGCATTCGACTGCAGATCGAGAGGTCCTTGGTTCAAACCCGAGTTCCCCTGTAACAGCACGGATCATTCCGTTTATTTTAGTTAAATCGACTTCACGGCCTTGAACACGGGGGAATAGCTCAGTGGTAGAGCATTCGACTGCAGATCGAGAGGTCCTTGGTTCAAACCCGAGTTACCCCTGTAACAGCACGGATTATTCCCTTTATTTTAGTTAAATCGACATTACGGCTAGGAACAAGGAGGGATAACTCGCATTCGACTGCAGATCGAGAGGTCCTTGGTTCAAACCCGAGCTCACCCTGTAACAGCACGGATTATTCCGTTTATTTTAGTTAAATCGACATTACGGCTAGGAACAAGTAGGGATAGCTCGCATTCGACTGCAGATCGAGAGGTTCTGGGTTTAAACCCGAGTTCCCCCTGTAACAGCACGGATCATTCCATTTATTTTAGTTAAATCGACATTACGGCTAGGAACAAGGAGGGATAACTCGCATTCGACTGCAGATCGAAAGGTCCTTGGTTCAAACCCGAGTTCCCCCTGTAACAGCACGGATCATTCAGTTTATTTTATTTAAAACGACATTACGGCTATGAACAAGGGGAATAGCTCAGTGGTAGGGCATTCGACTGCAGATCGAGAGGTCCTTGGTTCAAACCCGAGTTCCCCCTGTAACAGCACGGATCATTCCGTTTATTTTAGTTAAATCGACTTTACGGCCTTGAACAAGAGGGAATAGCTCAGTGGTAGAGCATTCGACTGCAGATCGAGAGGTCCTTGGTTCAAACCCGAGTTCCCCCTGTAACAGCACGGATTATTCCCTTTATTTTAGTTAAATCGACATTACGGCTAGGAACAAGGAGGGATAACTCGCATTCGACTGCAGATCGAGAGGTCCTTGGTTCAAACCCGAGTTCCCCCTGTAACAGCACGGATCATTCCGTTTATTTTAGTTAAATCGACTTTACGGCCTTGAACACGGGGGAATAGCTCAGTGGTAGAGCATTCGACTGCAGATCGAGAGGTCCTTGGTTCAAACCCGAGTTCCCCCTGTAACAGCACGGATTATTCCGTTTATTTTAGTTAAATCGACATTACGGCTAGGAACAAGGAGGGATAGCTCGCATTCGACTGCAGATCGAGAGGTTCTGGGTTTAAACCCGAGTTCCCCCCTTAACAGCACGGATCATTCCAATTATTTTAGTTAAATCGACATTACGGCTAAGAACAAGGAGAGATAACTCGCATTCGACTGCAGATCGAGAGGTCCTTGGTTCAAACCCGAGTTCCCCCTGTAACAGCACGGATCATTCCGTTTATTTTAGTTAAATCGACATTACGGCTAGGAACAAGGAGGGATAACTCGCATTTGACTGCAGATCGAGAGGTCCTTGGTTCAAACCCGAGTTCCCCCTGTAACAGCACGGATTATTCCCTTTATTTTAGTTAAATCGACATTACGGCTAGGAACAAGGAGGGATAACTCGCATTCGACTGCAGATCGAGAGGTCCTTGGTTCAAACCCGAGCTCACCCTGTAACAGCACGGATTATTCCGTTTATTTTAGTTAAATCGACATTACGGCTAGGAACAAGTAGGGATAGCTCGCATTCGACTGCAGATCGAGAGGTTCTGGGTTTAAACCCGAGTTCCCCCTGTAACAGCACGGATCATTCCATTTATTTTAGTTAAATCGACATTACGGCTAGGAACAAGGAGGGATAACTCGCATTCGACTGCAGATCGAAAGGTCCTTGGTTCAAACCCGAGTTCCCCCTGTAACAGCACGGATCATTCAGTTTATTTTATTTAAAACGACATTACGGCTATGAACAAGGGGAATAGCTCAGTGGTAGGGCATTCGACTGCAGATCGAGAGGTCCTTGGTTCAAACCCGAGTTCCCCCTGTAACAGCACGGATCATTCCGTTTATTTTAGTTAAATCGACTTTACGGCCTTGAACAAGAGGGAATAGCTCAGTGGTAGAGCATTCGACTGCAGATCGAGAGGTCCTTGGTTCAAACCCGAGTTCCCCCTGTAACAGCACGGATTATTCCCTTTATTTTAGTTAAATCGACATTACGGCTAGGAACAAGGAGGGATAACTCGCATTCGACTGCAGATCGAGAGGTTCTGGGTTCAAACCCGAGTTCCCCCTGTAACAGCACGGATCATTCCGTTTATTTTAGTTAAATCGACTTTACGGCCTTGAACACGGGGGAATAGCTCAGTGGTAGAGCATTCGACTGCAGATCGAGAGGTCCTTGGTTCAAACCCGAGTTCCCCCTGTAACAGCACGGATTATTCCGTTTATTTTAGTTAAATCGACATTACGGCTAGGAACAAGGAGGGATAGCTCGCATTCGACTGCAGATCGAGAGGTTCTGGGTTTAAACCCGAGTTCCCCCCTTAACAGCACGGATCATTCCAATTATTTTAGTTAAATCGACATTACGGCTAAGAACAAGGAGAGATAACTCGCATTCGACTGCAGATCGAGAGGTCCTTGGTTCAAACCCGAGTTCCCCCTGTAACAGCACGGATCATTCCGTTTATTTTAGTTAAATCGACATTACGGCTAGGAACAAGGAGGGATAACTCGCATTTGACTGCAGATCGAGAGGTCCTTGGTTCAAACCCGAGTTCCCCCTGTAACAGCACGGATTATTCCCTTTATTTTAGTTAAATCGACATTACGGCTAGGAACAAGGAGGGATAACTCTCATTCGACTGCAGATCGAGAGGTCCTTGGTTCAAACCCGAGTTCCCCCTGTAACAGCACGGATCATTCCGTTTATTTTAGTTAAATCGACATTACGGCCTTGAACAAGGGGGAATAGCTCAGTGGTAGAGCATTCGACTGCAGATCAAGAGGTCCTTGGTTCAAACCCGAGTTCCCCCTGTAACAGCACGGATTATTCCGTTTATTTTAGTTAAATCGACATTACGGCTAGGAACAAGGAGGGATAACTCGCATTCGACTGCAGATCGAGAGGTCCTTGGTTCAAACCCGAGTTCCCCTGTAACAGCACGGATCATTCCGTTTATTTTAGTTAAATCGACTTCACGGCCTTGAACACGGGGGAATAGCTCAGTGGTAGAGCATTCGACTGCAGATCGAGAGGTCCTTGGTTCAAACCCGAGTTACCCCTGTAACAGCACGGATTATTCCCTTTATTTTAGTTAAATCGACATTACGGCTAGGAACAAGGAGGGATAACTCGCATTCGACTGCAGATCGAGAGGTCCTTGGTTCAAACCCGAGCTCACCCTGTAACAGCACGGATTATTCCGTTTATTTTAGTTAAATCGACATTACGGCTAGGAACAAGTAGGGATAGCTCGCATTCGACTGCAGATCGAGAGGTTCTGGGTTTAAACCCGAGTTCCCCCTGTAACAGCACGGATCATTCCATTTATTTTAGTTAAATCGACATTACGGCTAGGAACAAGGAGGGATAACTCGCATTCGACTGCAGATCGAAAGGTCCTTGGTTCAAACCCGAGTTCCCCCTGTAACAGCACGGATCATTCAGTTTATTTTATTTAAAACGACATTACGGCTATGAACAAGGGGAATAGCTCAGTGGTAGGGCATTCGACTGCAGATCGAGAGGTCCTTGGTTCAAACCCGAGTTCCCCCTGTAACAGCACGGATCATTCCGTTTATTTTAGTTAAATCGACTTTACGGCCTTGAACAAGAGGGAATAGCTCAGTGGTAGAGCATTCGACTGCAGATCGAGAGGTCCTTGGTTCAAACCCGAGTTCCCCCTGTAACAGCACGGATTATTCCCTTTATTTTAGTTAAATCGACATTACGGCTAGGAACAAGGAGGGATAACTCGCATTCGACTGCAGATCGAGAGGTCCTTGGTTCAAACCCGAGTTCCCCCTGTAACAGCACGGATCATTCCGTTTATTTTAGTTAAATCGACTTTACGGCCTTGAACACGGGGGAATAGCTCAGTGGTAGAGCATTCGACTGCAGATCGAGAGGTCCTTGGTTCAAACCCGAGTTCCCCCTGTAACAGCACGGATTATTCCGTTTATTTTAGTTAAATCGACATTACGGCTAGGAACAAGGAGGGATAGCTCGCATTCGACTGCAGATCGAGAGGTTCTGGGTTTAAACCCGAGTTCCCCCCTTAACAGCACGGATCATTCCAATTATTTTAGTTAAATCGACATTACGGCTAAGAACAAGGAGAGATAACTCGCATTCGACTGCAGATCGAGAGGTCCTTGGTTCAAACCCGAGTTCCCCCTGTAACAGCACGGATCATTCCGTTTATTTTAGTTAAATCGACATTACGGCTAGGAACAAGGAGGGATAACTCGCATTTGACTGCAGATCGAGAGGTCCTTGGTTCAAACCCGAGTTCCCCCTGTAACAGCACGGATTATTCCCTTTATTTTAGTTAAATCGACATTACGGCTAGGAACAAGGAGGGATAACTCGCATTCGACTGCAGATCGAGAGGTCCTTGGTTCAAACCCGAGCTCACCCTGTAACAGCACGGATTATTCCGTTTATTTTAGTTAAATCGACATTACGGCTAGGAACAAGTAGGGATAGCTCGCATTCGACTGCAGATCGAGAGGTTCTGGGTTTAAACCCGAGTTCCCCCTGTAACAGCACGGATCATTCCATTTATTTTAGTTAAATCGACATTACGGCTAGGAACAAGGAGGGATAACTCGCATTCGACTGCAGATCGAAAGGTCCTTGGTTCAAACCCGAGTTCCCCCTGTAACAGCACGGATCATTCAGTTTATTTTATTTAAAACGACATTACGGCTATGAACAAGGGGAATAGCTCAGTGGTAGGGCATTCGACTGCAGATCGAGAGGTCCTTGGTTCAAACCCGAGTTCCCCCTGTAACAGCACGGATCATTCCGTTTATTTTAGTTAAATCGACTTTACGGCCTTGAACAAGAGGGAATAGCTCAGTGGTAGAGCATTCGACTGCAGATCGAGAGGTCCTTGGTTCAAACCCGAGTTCCCCCTGTAACAGCACGGATTATTCCCTTTATTTTAGTTAAATCGACATTACGGCTAGGAACAAGGAGGGATAACTCGCATTCGACTGCAGATCGAGAGGTCCTTGGTTCAAACCCGAGTTCCCCCTGTAACAGCACGGATCATTCCGTTTATTTTAGTTAAATCGACTTTACGGCCTTGAACACGGGGGAATAGCTCAGTGGTAGAGCATTCGACTGCAGATCGAGAGGTCCTTGGTTCAAACCCGAGTTCCCCCTGTAACAGCACGGATTATTCCGTTTATTTTAGTTAAATCGACATTACGGCTAGGAACAAGGAGGGATAGCTCGCATTCGACTGCAGATCGAGAGGTTCTGGGTTTAAACCCGAGTTCCCCCCTTAACAGCACGGATCATTCCAATTATTTTAGTTAAATCGACATTACGGCTAAGAACAAGGAGAGATAACTCGCATTCGACTGCAGATCGAGAGGTCCTTGGTTCAAACC
Source organism: Phalangium opilio (assembly GCF_054372755.1). Classification (NCBI taxonomy): domain Eukaryota; kingdom Metazoa; phylum Arthropoda; class Arachnida; order Opiliones; family Phalangiidae; genus Phalangium; species Phalangium opilio. Next base: position 94,374 of record NW_028324175.1, read on the forward strand.
CGAGTTCCCCCTGTAACAGCACGGATCATTCCGTTTATTTTAGTTAAATCGACATTACGGCTAGGAACAAGGAGGGATAACTCGCATTTGACTGCAGATCGAGAGGTCCTTGGTTCAAACCCGAGTTCCCCCTGTAACAGCACGGATTATTCCCTTTATTTTAGTTAAATCGACATTACGGCTAGGAACAAGGAGGGATAACTCTCATTCGACTGCAGATCGAGAGGTCCTTGGTTCAAACCCGAGTTCCCCCTGTAACAGCACGGATCATTCCGTTTATTTTAGTTAAATCGACATTACGGCCTTGAACAAGGGGGAATAGCTCAGTGGTAGAGCATTCGACTGCAGATCAAGAGGTCCTTGGTTCAAACCCGAGTTCCCCCTGTAACAGCACGGATTATTCCGTTTATTTTAGTTAAATCGACATTACGGCTAGGAACAAGTAGGGATAGCTCGCATTCGACTGCAGATCGAAAGGTCCTTGGTTCAAACCCGAGTTCCCCCTGTAACAGCACGGATCATTCAGTTTATTTTATTTAAAACGACATTACGGCTATGAACAAGGGGAATAGCTCAGTGGTAGAGCATTCGACTGCAGATCGAGAGGTCCTTGGTTCAAACCCGAGTTCCCACTGTAACAGCACGGATTATTCCCTTTATTTTAGTTAAATCGACATTACGGCTAGGAACAAGGAGGGATAACTCGCATTCGACTGCAGATCGAGAGGTCCTTGGTTCAAACCCGAGTTCCCCCTGTAACAGCACGGATCATTCCGTTTATTTTAGTTAAATCGACTTTACGGCCTTGAACACGGGGGAATAGCTCAGTGGTAGAGCATTCGACTGCAGATCGAGAGGTCCTTGGTTCAAACCCGAGTTCCCCCTGTAACAGCACGGATTATTCCGTTTATTTTAGTTAAATCGACATTACGGCTAGGAACAAGGAGGGATAGCTCGCATTCGACTGCAGATCGAGAGGTTCTGGGTTTAAACCCGAGTTCCCCCCTTAACAGCACGGATCATTCCAATTATTTTAGTTAAATCGACATTACGGCTAAGAACAAGGAGAGATAACTCGCATTCGACTGCAGATCGAGAGGTCCTTGGTTCAAACCCGAGTTCCCCCTGTAACAGCACGGATCATTCCGTTTATTTTAGTTAAATCGACATTACGGCTAGGAACAAGGAGGGATAACTCGCATTTGACTGCAGATCGAGAGGTCCTTGGTTCAAACCCGAGTTCCCCCTGTAACAGCACGGATTATTCCCTTTATTTTAGTTAAATCGACATTACGGCTAGGAACAAGGAGCGATAACTCTCATTCGACTGCAGATCGAGAGGTCCTTGGTTCAAACCCGAGTTCCCCCTGTAACAGCACGGATCATTCCGTTTATTTCAGTTAAATCGACATTACGGCCTTGAACAAGGGGGAATAGCTCAGTGGTAGAGCATTCGACTGCAGATCAAGAGGTCCTTGGTTCAAACCCGAGTTCCCCCTGTAACAGCACGGATTATTCCGTTTATTTTAGTTAAATCGACATTACGGCTAGGAACAAGTAGGGATAGCTCGCATTCGACTGCAGATCGAAAGGTCCTTGGTTCAAACCCGAGTTCCCCCTGTAACAGCACGGATCATTCAGTTTATTTTATTTAAAACGACATTACGGCTATGAACAAGGGGAATAGCTCAGTGGTAGAGCATTCGACTGCAGATCGAGAGGTCCTTGGTTCAAACCCGAGTTCCCCCTGTAACAGCACGGATTATTCCCTTTATTTTAGTTAAATCGACATTACGGCTAGGAACAAGTAGGAATAGCTCGCATTCGACTGCAGATCGAAAGGTCCTTGGTTCAAACCCGAGTTCCCCCTGTAACAGCACGGATCATTCAGTTTATTTTATTTAAAACGACATTACGGCTATGAACAGGGGAATAGCTCAGTGGTAGAGCATTCGACTGCAGATCGAGAGGTCCTTGGTTCAAACCCGAGTTCCCCCTGTAACAGCACGGATTATTCCCTTTATTTTAGTTAAATCGACATTACGGCTAGGAACAAGGAGGGATAACTCGCATTCGACTGCAGATCGAGAGGTCCTTGGTTCAAACCCAAGTTCCCCTGTAACAGCACGGATCATTCCGTTTATTTTAGTTAAATCGACTTTACGGCCTTGAACACGGGGGAATAGCTCAGTGGTAGAGCATTCGACTGCAGATCGAGAGGTCCTTGGTTCAAACCCGAGTTCCCCCTGTAACAGCACGGATTATTCCGTTTATTTTAGTTAAATCGACATTACGGCTAGGAACAAGGAGGGATAGCTCGCATTCGACTGCAGATCGAGAGGTTCTGGGTTTAAACCCGAGTTCCCCCCTTAACAGCACGGATCATTCCAATTATTTTAGTTAAATCGACATTACGGCTAAGAACAAGGAGAGATAACTCGCATTCGACTGCAGATCGAGAGGTCCTTGGTTCAAACCCGAGTTCCCCCTGTAACAGCACGGATCATTCCGTTTATTTTAGTTAAATCGACATTACGGCTAGGAAAAAGGAGGGATAACTCGCATTTGACTGCAGATCGAGAGGTCCTTGGTTCAAACCCGAGTTCCCCCTGTAACAGCACGGATTATTCCCTTTATTTTAGTTAAATCGACATTACGGCTAGGAACAAGGAGGGATAACTCTCATTCGACTGCAGATCGAGAGGACCTTGGTTCAAACCCGAGTTCCCCCTGTAACAGCACGGATCATTCCGTTTATTTTAGTTAAATCAACATTACGGCCTTGAACAAGGGGGAATAGCTCAGTGGTAGAGCATTCGACTGCAGATCAAGAGGTCCTTGGTTCAAACCCGAGTTCCCCCTGTAACAGCACGGATCATTCCGTTTATTTTAGTTAAATCAACATTACGGCCTTGAACAAGGGGGAATAGCTCAGTGGTAGAGCATTCGACTGCAGATCGAGAGGTCCTTGGTTCAAACCCGAGTTCCCCCTGTAACAGCACGGATTATTCCGTTTATTTTAGTTAAATCGACATTACTGCTAGGAACAAGGAGGGATAGCTCGCATTCGACTGCAGATCGAAAGGCCCTTGGTTCAAACCCGAGTTCCCCCTGTAACAGCACGGATCATTCCGTTTATTTTAGTTAAATCGACATTACGGCTCTGAACAAGGGGGAAGAGCTCAGTGGTAGAGCATTCGACTGCAGATTGAGAGATCCTTGGTTCAAACCCGAGTTCCCCCTGTAACAGCACGTATCATTCCGTTTGCTTTATTTAAATCGACATTACGGCTATGAACAAAGGGGAAAGCTCAGTGGTAGAGCATTCGACTACAGATCGAGAGGTCCTTGGTTCAAACCCGAGTTTCACCTGTAACAGCACTGATCATTCCTTTTATTTTTGTTAAATCGACATTACGGCTAGGAACAAGGAGGGATAGCTCGCATTCGACTGCAGATTGAAAGGTCCTTGGTTCAAACCCGAACTCCCCCTGTAACAGCACGGATCATTCCGTTTATTTTAGTTAAATCGACTTTACGGCCTTGAACAAGGGGGAATAGCTCAGTGGTAGAGCATTCGACTGCAGATCGAGAGGTCCTTGGTTCAAACCCGAGTTCCCCCTGTAACAGCACGGATTATTCCCTTTATTTTAGTTAAATCGACATTACGGCTAGGAACAAGGAGGGATAACTCGCATTCGACTGCAGATCGAGAGGTCCTTGGTTCACACCCGAGTTCCCCTGTAACAGCACGGATCATTCCGTTTATTTTAGTTAAATCGACTTTACGGCCTTGAACACGGGGGAATAGCTCAGTGGTAGAGCATTCGACTGCAGATCGAGAGGTCCTTGGTTCAAACCCGAGTTCCCCCTGTAACAGCACGGATTATTCCGTTTATTTTAGTTAAATCGACATTACGGCTAGGAACAAGGAGGGATAGCTCGCATTCGACTGCAGATCGAGAGGTTCTGGGTTTAAACCCGAGTTCCCCCCTTAACAGCACGGATCATTCCAATTATTTTAGTTAAATCGACATTACGGCTAAGAACAAGGAGAGATAACTCGCATTCGACTGCAGATCGAGAGGTTCTTGGTTCAAACCCGAGTTCCCCCTGTAACAGCACGGATCATTCCGTTTATTTTAGTTAAATCGACTTTACGGCCTTGAACAAGGGGGAATAGCTCAGTGGTAGAGCATTCGACTGCAGATCGAGAGGTCCTTGGTTCAAACCCGAGTTCCCCCTGTAACAGCACGGATTATTCCCTTTATTTTAGTTAAATCGACATTACGGCTAGGAACAAGGAGGGATAACTCGCATTCGACTGCAGATCGAGAGGTCCTTGGTTCAAACCCGAGTTCCCCTGTAACAGCACGGATCATTCCGTTTATTTTAGTTAAATCGACTTTACGGCCTTGAACACGGGGGAATAGCTCAGTGGTAGAGCATTCGACTGCAGATCGAGAGGTCCTTGGTTCAAACCCGAGTTCCCCCTGTAACAGCACGGATTATTCCGTTTATTTTAGTTAAATCAACATTACGGCCTTGAACAAGGGGGAATAGCTCAGTGGTAGAGCATTCGACTGCAGATCGAGAGGTCCTTGGTTCAAACCCGAGTTCCCCCTGTAACAGCACGGATTATTCCGTTTATTTTAGTTAAATCGACATTACTGCTAGGAATAAGGAGGGATAGCTCGCATTCGACTGCAGATCGAAAGGCCCTTGGTTCAAACCCGAGTTCCCCCTGTAACAGCACGGATCATTCCGTTTATTTTAGTTAAATCGACATTACTGCTAGGAACAAGGAGGGATAGCTCGCATTCGACTGCAGATCGAAAGGCCCTTGGTTCAAACCCGAGTTCCCCTGTAACAGCACGGATCATTCCGTTTATTTTAGTTAAATCGACTTTACGGCCTTGAACACGGGGGAATAGCTCAGTGGTAGAGCATTCGACTGCAGATCGAGAGGTCCTTGGTTCAAACCCGAGTTCCCCCTGTAACAGCACGGATTATTCCGTTTATTTTAGTTAAATCGACATTACGGCTAGGAACAAGGAGGGATAGCTCGCATTCGACTGCAGATCGAGAGGTTCTGGGTTTAAACCCGAGTTCCCCCCTTAACAGCACGGATCATTCCAATTATTTTAGTTAAATCGACATTACGGCTAAGAACAAGGAGAGATAACTCGCATTCGACTGCAGATCGAGAGGTCCTTGGTTCAAACCCGAGTTCCCCCTGTAACAGCACGGATCATTCCGTTTATTTTAGTTCAATCGACATTACGGCTAGGAACAAGGAGGGATAACTCGCATTTGACTGCAGATCGAGAGGTCCTTGGTTCAAACCCGAGTTCCCCCTGTAACAGCACGGATTATTCCCTTTATTTTAGTTAAATCGACATTACGGCTAGGAACAAGGAGGGATAACTCTCATTCGACTGCAGATCGAGAGTTCCTTGGTTCAAACCCGAGTTCCCCCTGTAACAGCACGGATCATTCCGTTTATTTTAGTTAAATCGACATTACGGCCTTGAACAAGGGGGAATAGCTCAGTGGTAGAGCATTCGACTGCAGATCAAGAGGTCCTTGGTTCAAACCCGAGTTCCCCCTGTAACAGCACGGATCATTCCGTTTATTTTAGTTAAATCAACATTACGGCCTTGAACCAGGGGGAATAGCTCAGTGGTAGAGCATTCGACTGCAGATCGAGAGGTCCTTGGTTCAAACCCGAGTTCCCCCTGTAACAGCACGGATTATTCCGTTTATTTTAGTTAAATCGACATTACTGCTAGGAACAAGGAGGGATAGCTCGCATTCGACTGCAGATCGAGAGGTTCTGGGTTTAAACCCGAGTTCCCCCCTTAACAGCACGGATCATTCCAATTATTTTAGTTAAATCGACATTACGGCTAGGAACAAGGAGAGATAACTCGCATTCGACTGCAGATCGAGAGGTCCTTGGTTCAAACCCGAGTTCCCCCTGCAACAGCACGGATCATTCCGTTTATTTTAGGTAAATCGACATTAAGGCCTTGAACGAGGGGAATAGCTCAGTGGTAGAGCATTCGACTGCAGATCGAGAGGTCCTTGGTTCAAACCCGAGCTCACCCTGTAACAGCACGGATTATTCCGTTTATTTTAGTTAAATCGACATTACGGCTAGGAACAAGTAGGGATAGCTCGCATTCGACTGTAGATCGAGAGGTTCTGGGTTTAAACCCGAGTTCCCCCTGTAACAGCACGGATCATTCCATTTATTTTAGTTAAATCGACATTACGGCTAGGAACAAGGAGGGATAACTCGCATTCGACTGCAGATCGAAAGGTCCTTGGTTCAAACCCGAGTTCCCCCTGTAACAGCACGGATCATTCCGTTTATTTTAGTTAAATCGACTTTACGGCCTTGAACAAGGGGGAAGAGCTCAGTGGTAGAGCATTCGACTGCAGATCGAGAGGTCCTTGGTTCAAACCCGAGTTCCCCCTGTAACAGCACGGATTATTCCCTTTATTTTAGTTAAATCGACATTACGGCTAGGAACAAGGAGGGATAACTCGCATTCGACTGCAGATCGAGAGGTCCTTGGTTCAAACCCGAGTTCCCCCTGTAACAGCACGGATCATTCCGTTTATTTTAGTTAAATCGACTTTACGGCCTTGAACAAGGGGGAATAGCTCAGTGGTAGAGCATTCGACTGCAGATCGAGAGGTCCTTGGTTCAAACCCGAGTTCCCCCTGTAACAGCACGGATTATTCCGTTTATTTTAGTTAAATCGACATTACTGCTAGGAACAAGGAGGGATAGCTCGCATTCGACTGCAGATCGAGAGGTTCTGGGTTTAAACCCGAGTTCCCCCCTTAACAGCACGGATCATTCCAATTATTTTAGTTAAATCGACATTACGGCTAGGAACAAGGAGAGATAACTCGCATTCGACTGCAGATCGAGAGGTCCTTGGTTCAAACCCGAGTTCCCCCTGTAACAGCACGGATCATTCCGTTTATTTTAGGTAAATCGACATTAAGGCCTTGAACAAGGGGAATAGCTCAGTGGTAGAGCATTCGACTGCAGATCGAGAGGTCCTTGGTTCAAACCCGAGCTCACCCTGTAACAGCACGGATTATTCCGTTTATTTTAGTTAAATCGACATTACGGCTAGGAACAAGTAGGGATAGCTCGCATTCGACTGTAGATCGAGAGGTTCTGGGTTTAAACCCGAGTTCCCCCTGTAACAGCACGGATCATTCCATTTATTTTAGTTAAATCGACATTACGGCTAGGAACAAGGAGGGATAACTCGCATTCGACTGCAGATCGAAAGGTCCTTGGTTCAAACCCGAGTTCCCCCTGTAACAGCACGGATCATTCCGTTTATTTTAGTTAAATCGACTTTACGGCCTTGAACAAGGGGGAAGAGCTCAGTGGTAGAGCATTCGACTGCAGATCGAGAGGTCCTTGGTTCAAACCCGAGTTCCCCCTGTAACAGCACGGATTATTCCCTTTATTTTAGTTAAATCGACATTACGGCTAGGAACAAGGAGGGATAACTCGCATTCGACTGCAGATCGAGAGGTCCTTGGTTCAAACCCGAGTTCCCCCTGTAACAGCACGGATCATTCCGTTTATTTTAGTTAAATCGACTTTACGGCCTTGAACAAGGGGGAATAGCTCAGTGGTAGAGCATTCGACTGCAGATCGAGAGGTCCTTGGTTCAAACCCGAGCTCACCCTGTAACAGCACGGATTATTCCGTTTATTTTAGTTAAATCGACATTACGGCTAGGAACAAGTAGGGATAGCTCGCATTCGACTGCAGATCGAGAGGTTCTGGGTTTAAACCCGAGTTCCCCCTGTAACAGCACGGATCATTCCGTTTATTTTAGTTAAATCGACTTTACGGCCTTGAACAAGAGGAATAGCTCAGTGGTAGAGCATTCGACTGCAGATCGAGAGGTCCTTGGTTCAAACCCGAGTTCCCCCTGTAACAGCACGGATTATTCCCTTTATTTTAGTTAAATCGACATTACGGCTAGGAACAAGGAGGGATAACTCGCATTCGACTGCAGATCGAGAGGTCCTTGGTTCAAACCCGAGTTCCCCTGTAACAGCACGGATCATTCCGTTTATTTTAGTTAAATCGACTTTACGGCCTTAAACAAGGGGGAATAACTCAGTGGTAGAGCATTCGACTGCAGATCGAGAGGTCATTGGTTCAAACCCGTGTTCCCCCTGTAACAGCACTGATCATTCCTTTTATTTTAGTTAAATCGACATTACGGCTAGGAACAAGGAGGGATAGCTCGCATTCGACTGCAGATCGAAAGGTCCTTGGTTCAAACCCGAGTTCCCCCTGTAACAGCACGGATCATTCCGTTTATTTTAGGTAAATCGACATTACGGCCTTGAACAAGGGGAATAGCTCAGTGGTAGAGCATTCGACTTCAGATCGAGAGGTCCTGGGTTCAAACCCGAGCTCACCCTGTAACAGCACGGATTATTCCGTTTATTTTAGTTAAATCGACATTACGGCTAGGAACAAGTAGGGATAGCTCGCATTCGACTGCAGATCGAGAGGTTCTGGGTTTAAACCCGAGTTCCCCCTGTAACAGCACGGATCATTCCATTTATTTTAGTTAAATCGACATTACGGCTAGGAACGAGGAGGGATAACTCGCATTCGACTGCAGATCGAAAGGTCCTTGGTTCAAACCCGAGTTCCCCCTGTAACAGCACGGATCATTCAGTTTATTTTATTTAAAACGACATTACGGCTATGAACAAGGGGAATAGCTCAGTGGTAGAGCATTCGACTGCAGATCGAGAGGTCCTTGGTTCAAACCCGAGTTCCCCCTGTAACAGCACGGATCATTCCGTTTATTTTAGTTAAATCGACTTTACGGCCTTGAACAAGGGGGAAGAGCTCAGTGGTAGAGCATTCGACTGCAGATCGAGAGGTCCTTGGTTCAAACCCGAGTTCCCCCTGTAACAGCACGGATTATTCCCTTTATTTTAGTTAAATCGACATTACGGCTAGGAACAAGGAGGGATAACTCGCATTCGACTGCAGATCGAGAGGTCCTTGGTTCAAACCCGAGTTCCCCCTGTAACAGCACGGATCATTCCGTTTATTTTAGTTAAATCGACTTTACGGCCTTGAACAAGGGGGAATAACTCAGTGGTAGAGCATTCGACTGCAGATCGAGAGGTCCTTGGTTCAAACCCGAGCTCACCCTGTAACAGCCAGTGATGGGCATTTTTGATATTTTTCTTCCCTCTCCCACTCACACCTTTTTTCAAATATTGACCAAAGCGCCGCTCTCCTCTCCCATCTCATAAGATGGTGAAATATTTTTAAACCTCTCCTCTCCTTATTTTATCAAATTCAAATACAATGCCATCTCATCTCGCGTGATCAAAATGGCGCTTTTCTAAAGAAACCTCTCCTCCATGGCTCAGCTCTTTTATTTTATAAAATGGAAGCAAATATCAAGCGCACTACTATTCGTCAGTGTTATTGAAAACTCATTTTTGAGTCCTCTCCTTTCAGTAATATTCATTTTCTCTCATTTCATGGCAGCCCTCAAATCAAAGCCTTTGTTTGGCTCTCCTCTCCTCCTCTCCTTTCAGTTTTTTTTCTAGTAGATATATCTCTCGGTGAGTTTATCCTGGGTTTTGTATATCATCTCATTTTAAGCACCTGCAATGTCATCTGATATTTTACACTCATCTCATTTAAACACCCATGAAGCCTTAGTTTTGAACCCATAACTTTTTCTTCAATCTCACATCATTTTATTATTAGCGCTCATCTCATTTCATTATTAGCATTTATCTCATTTTAAAAGGATGTTTTATTATATTACACGGCTCGAGCAAGCTTCAATGAAGTGTACTTTTTTATACACGAGTATTTGGTGTTCGTTTATGCACCAATGCTATAAAATAAGGCGTAAAGTACGTGTTCTCAGTGAGCAACTAATAGAGTTTAATCAAAGCTAACCAGATAAAAAATTATGAAAGGCAAAATTAAAAGAGGTGAAGTCCAACACTATTAATAAAAAGTAAGAGATATTCAAATTTTCCATTTTGAAAACATGATTATAAAACATCAATTATTTTATAAAATTCTTATCTTAATTTTTTTCACCAAATTTACTTCAGTAAATATAATTTAACATGAAAGATATGCATAATTTAAAAAAAAACACGTTTGCATTTTATTTTCTCTCAAACATTTACAATTAGGTTGAGAATTCGGCCCTATAAGGAGAATAAAATAGACAGAAATTTTGTTTCGTTAATTGTAAAGTTTTCGAAGTTTTAAAAATTTACGTGTTGTGTAGCTCTCAAGATATGGGACCGTCCATAAACTACGTCACGAGAAAAAAAGCATTTTCTGACCCCCCCCGTCCCCCCAGATCACGCTTCGTCACGCTTTTCTCAGACCCCTCCCCTAAAAACCACGTCACATTTCTTTAACCCCCCCTCTGCACTATGATTTGTCTTAATTTACAAATTTAATTTGATTAATTTTTTGAGTGATATGCTGCCCTCTCAGAATTATTTTGCTCGGCTGTTAATTCAAGTTCTCTTCCGTTTTGGCTTTTTCCCTCTGATTGACCTATAGAATTTTAATGTCTGGATGTGCTTTTTATAAGATTCAAAAAAGTTCCATAAAGTTTAGTTAAAGAGGCACACTATTTAGGTTTCGACACTGTCACCGAAAACAGACTAATCGGGCTTGAGATTTAAAAAATTTGCCAAAGAATCGAAACCATTTCAATCGGTAGGGGGATTTGATTCAACCTCACAAATAATAGGGGCGAATAAACAGAGACGTAAGAGAGTTTACGCTGTTTATTTTAAATGCGCTATTTAAATTGGCTATATAAAGGTGTAAATAGTAGATAATTGCTTAAATTTTCTACTATTTAAGCGATGATGGAATAACAATTTTGGTAAATTATTGTAACGGTGGACTATGGAATGTTGTCTTTCTTCTTCTATAACATAAGAGAGCCAATCGGCCTCTCACTGACTTCGTAACAAAATCAATGCTAAATGTGACGTCACGCATCGAAGAACCCCTCCCTCCCCCTTGTCACGGACCGTCACAAATTTAGAAACACCCTCCCCCCATAAGAGTGTGACGTAGTTTATGGACGGTCCCTATCACGATCAATCTAGAGATTTTTTCGACACTAATAGTAAAGTCACAATGAAAATGCCTATGTTATTTTCCGCTTAGTAATATTTCCAATATTAAAATATAAGAATTTAAACTGATATATATACCATATCAATATTTCCAATTTTATAATATAAAACTTTAATCTGATCAAGCTACATTTTTTCAGATATCTGAGTATTTGAATCTTCTATAAGTAAAGTATAAAGTAGAACATTGTATCCCTTAAAAAATTCTTGAAGGTGACTTATTTTCTAGAACTACTAGAAAAATACTGTGTTTAATTTTTTTGGGCAAATGAAATTTAGGTGAAAAAACTAGGATAAGAATTTTTTCAGATAATTGACGATTTATAGTCATTTCTTCAAAAAGGAAAATTTTAATATCTGTACTTCAGGCAATTAATTTTCTATACTTTTCCCTTTTTACCTCTCCGAGTGACGTATGTCACGGAGAGGTTCTGTAACGATCGTGTCTGTCTGTCTGTCTGTGTGTCTGTTGTTACACCCACGTGACCGCGTTCGCAGTTTCCAAATCTGAGCAAACGTGTTCGCCATTTCCGAAATGCTTTCACAGTCACGGAAATGGCTCCTCTACTTGAGTTCTCACACCACCATCTTCTTGTCTTTGTCCATCCCACACGGACACCAGTCTGTACTTACTGGCTTCTAATCACCACCATCTTTTGATCTTCGTCCATCCCACATGGACACCAGTCTGTACATACTGGCTTCTAATCACCACCATCTTCTGGTCTTCGTCCATCCCACTTGGACACCAGTCTGTACATTCTGACTTCTAACACCACCATCTACTGGTCTTCCGTCTATTCCACATAGACACCAATCTGTCTCATTGGCTTCTACTCCATTATCATCGTTTGGTTTTAGGATATACGCGGCGATCAGCTAGGGTTACGAGAAACGTCTAGCCTCCCTAAGGTGGGATCGCCACCAAATGTTTTCCCAATTGCGCTTTTTCCTTACTATTATCATGGAAACGAATCGTATATATACCCCAAATTTGAAAAAGCGGGCAAGAGGGGTACCCTTCACTTTAAACGTCGATATTAGCAAAGTTTGAGATGATAATAGGTATAACTTTATTTTAAACGATTTAACTATTATTAATGTTAATTATTGAAGATTAAAATAATTAAAAATAATTATATTTATTTAAATATTAAAGATAATCTTGTTTCTCAACTCAAAATTAATACGGAAAGAGTTAAAAAGCAGTCTATGCTTTTGTCTGTGTGTGTCCGTCCATTGTTACACTAGTTCGTCGCGTTAGCAGTTAGCCTTGTGTTGATGTGTTAAGAAATCATACAGAACCTTAATATTCCCTTTTTCCATAATATAAAGTGAATATGTGGAAGTATTTTTCGTAATTATGATGCATTTAGTACTTCTGTAGCTTTAAAGCTCTGTTTCATTTTGATATTCCAAAGATTTTTTTTAATATTGTTATTTGAAAGTAACTCATTTAAATTTCAGGCGATGCAAAGTTTCTCTTTTCTATTTTTAAGTTGTAGTATTTTTACCTACTGCCCAAAATATGTCTCCCATCAACCAATCCTTTCATCCAGTATCTCACCAAGCACTTCTATCATCAAGTATAACGACATCTCGTCAACCACTCCTTTCATCGAGTATAACAACTTCTCATCAACCACTCATTTCATAGCACATTAAAAAACCTATTTCATATCAACCACTCATTCCATGGAAAACCAAAAACTTATATCATACACTCACTTCAAGAAAAAAAATGCCCAAAAACAGCCTCTCACCTATCACTCCACTCATGGACTACCAAAAAATCATATCTCACATCCAACTACTCTCCTCATGATCCAAAACAATTGCTCTCAACACGAGGTTATCTCTCCGAGTTTCGAAAATAAAATATCTCACCACAAAATTTACTCATGGAGGTTGAAAAACCACCTCTCATCTCAAACTCACCTCCAATTTCAAATTTTAGTACCTCTCCTCTCCTGCTCATATCACAAGCTCAAAAAAGCCCTCTCCTTTACTCAGAAATTACTCAAAATTATGAGTAGGAGATGAGAGCGCCCATCACTGGTAACAGCACGGATTATTCCGTTTATTTTAGTTAAATCGACATTACGGCTAGGAACAAGTAGGGATAGCTCGCATTCGACTGCAGATCGAGAGGTTCTGGGTTTAAACCCGAGTTCCCCCTGTAACAGCACGGATCATTCCGTTTATTTTAGTTAAATCGACTTTACGGCCTTGAACAAGGGGGAATAGCTCAGTGGTAGAGCATTCGACTGCAGATCGAGAGGTCCTTGGTTCAAACCCGAGTTCCCCCTGTAACAGCACGGATTATTCCCTTTATTTTAGTTAAATCGACATTACGGCTAGGAACAAGGAGGGATAACTCGCATTCGACTGCAGATCGAGAGGTCCTTGGTTCAAACCCGAGTTCCCCTGTAACAGCACGGATCATTCCGTTTATTTTAGTTAAATCGACTTTACGGCCTTGAACAAGGGGGAATAGCTCAGTGGTAGAGCATTCGACTGCAGATCGAGAGGTCCTTGGTTCAAACCCGAGTTCCCCCTGTAACAGCACGGATTATTCCGTTTATTTTAGTTAAATCGACACTACGGCTAGGAACAAGGAGGGATAGCTCGCATTCGACTGCAGATCGAGAGGTTCTGGGTTTAAACCCGAGTTCCCCCCTTAACAGCACGGATCATTCCAATTATTTTAGTTAAATCGACATTACGGCTAAGAACAAGGAGAGATAACTCGCATTCGACTGCAGATCGAGAGGTCCTTGGTTCAAACCCGAGTTCCCCCTGTAACAGCACGGATCATTCCGTTTATTTTAGTTAAATCGACTTTACGGCCTTGAACAAGGGGGAACAGCTCAGTGGTAGAGCATTCGACTGCAGATCGAGAGGTCCTTGGTTCAAACCCGAGTTCCCCCTGTAACAGCACGGATTATTCCCTTTATTTTAGTTAAATCGACATTACGGCTAGGAACAAGGAGGGATAACTCGCATTCGACTGCAGATCGAGAGGTCCTTGGTTCAAACCCGAGTTCCCCTGTAACAGCACGGATCATTCCGTTTATTTTAGTTAAATCGACTTTACGGCCTTGAACACGGGGGAATAGCTCAGTGGTAGAGCATTCGACTGCAGATCGAGAGGTCCTTGGTTCAAACCCGAGTTCCCCCTGTAACAGCACGGATTATTCCGTTTATTTTAGTTAAATCGACATTACGGCTAGGAACAAGGAGGGATAGCTCGCATTCGACTGCAGATCGAGAGGTTCTGGGTTTAAACCCGAGTTCCCCCCTTAACAGCACGGATCATTCCAATTATTTTAGTTAAATCGACATTACGGCTAAGAACAAGGAGAGATAACTCGCATTCGACTGCAGATCGAGAGGTCCTTGGTTCAAACCCGAGTTCCCCCTGTAACAGCACGGATCATTCCGTTTATTTTAGTTAAATCGACATTTCGGCTAGGAACAAGGAGGGATAACTCTCATTCGACTGCAGATCGAGAGGTCCTTGGTTCAAACCCGAGTTCCCCCTGTAACAGCACGGATCATTCCGTTTATTTTAGTTAAATCGACATTACGGCCTTGAACAAGGGGGAATAGCTCAGTGGTAGAGCATTCGACTGCAGATCAAGAGGTCCTTGGTTCAAACCCGAGTTCCCCCTGTAACAGCACGGATCATTCCAATTATTTCAGTTAAATCAACATTAAGGCCTTGAACAAGGGGGAATAGCACAGTGGTAGAGCATTCGACTGCAGATCGAAAGGTCCTTGGTTTAAACCCGAGTTCCCCCTGTAACAGCACGGATCATTCCATTTATTTTAGTTAAATCGACATTACGGCTAGGAACAAGGAGGGATAACTCGCATTCGACTGCAGATCGAAAGGTCCTTGGTTCAAACCCGAGTTCCCCCTGTAACAGCACGGATCATTCAGTTTATTTTATTTAAAACGACATTACGGCTATGAACAAGGGGAATAGCTCAGTGGTAGAGCATTCGACTGCAGATCGAGAGGTCCTTGGTTCAAACCCGAGTTCCCCCTGTAACAGCACGGATCATTCCGTTTATTTTAGTTAAATCGACTTTACGGCCTTGAACAAGGGGGAAGAGCTCAGTGGTAGAGCATTCGACTGCAGATCGAGAGGTCCTTGGTTCAAACCCGAGTTCCCCCTGTAACAGCACGGATTATTCCCTTTATTTTAGTTAAATCGACATTACGGCTAGGAACAAGGAGGGATAACTCGCATTCGACTGCAGATCGAGAGGTCCTTGGTTGAAACCCGAGTTCCCCTGTAACAGCACGGATCATTCCGTTTATTTTAGTTAAATCGACTTTACGGCCTTGAACAAGGGGGAATAGCTCAGTGGTAGAGCATTCGACTGCAGATCGAGAGATCCTTGGTTCAAACCCGAGTTCCCCCTGTAACAGCACGTATCATTCCGTTTATTTTATTTAAATCGACATTTCGGCTATGAACAAAGGGGATAGCTCAGTGGTAGAGCATTCGACTACAGATCGAGAGGTCCTTGGTTCAAACCCGAGTTTCCCCTGTAACAGCACTGATCATTCCTTTTATTTTAGTTAAATCGACATTACGGCTAGGAACAAGGAGGGATAGCTCGCATTCGACTGCAGATTGAAAGGTCCTTGGATCAAACCCGAACTCCCCCTGTAACAGCACGGATCATTCCGTTTATTTTAGGTAAATCGACATTACGGCCTTGAACAAGGGGGAATAGCTCAGTGGTAGAGCATTCGACTGCATATCGAGAGGTCCTTGGTTCAAACCCGAGTTCCCCCTGTAACAGCACGGATTATTCCGTTTATTTTAGTTAAATCGACATTACTGCTAGGAACAAGGAGGGATAGCTCGCATTTGACTGCAGATCGAAAGGCCCTTGGTTCAAACCCGAGTTCCCCCTGTAACAGCACGGATCATTCCGTTTATTTTAGTTAAATCGACATTACGGCTCTGAACAAGGGGGAAGAGCTCAGTGGTAGAGCATTCGACTGCAGATCGAGAGATCCTTGGTTCAAACCCGAGTTCCCCCTGTAACAGCACGTATCATTCCGTTTATTTTATTTAAATCGACATTACGGCTATGAACAAAGGGGATAGCTCAGTGGTAGAGCATTCGACTACAGATCGAGAGGTCCTTGGTTCAAACCCGAGTTTCCCCTTTAACAGCACTGATCATTCCTTTTATTTTAGTTAAATCGACATTACGGCTAGGAACAAGGAGGGATAGCTCGCATTCGACTGCAGATCGAAAGGTCCTTGGTTCAAACCCGAGTTCCCCCTGTAACAGCACGGATCATTCCGTTTATTTTAGGTAAATCGACATTACGGCCTTGAACAAGGGGAATAGCTCAGTGGTTGAGCATTCGACTGCAGATCGAGAGGTCCTTGGTTCAAACCCGAGTTCCCCCTGTAACAGCACTGATCATTCCTTTTATTTTAGTTAAATCGACATTACGGCTAGGAACAAGGAGGGATAGCTCGCATTCGACTGCAGATCGAAAGGTCCTTGGTTCAAACCCGAGTTTCCCCTGTAACAGCACGGATCATTCCGTTTATTTTAGGTAAATCGACATTACGGCCTTGAACAAGGGGGAATAGCTCAGTGGTAGAGCATTCGACTGCATATCGAGAGGTCCTTGGTTCAAACCCGAGTTCCCCCCTTAACAGCACGGATCATTCCAATTATTTTAGTTAAATCGACATTACGGCTAGGAACAAGGAGAGATAACTCGCATTCGACTGCAGATCGAGAGGTCCTTGGTTCAAACCCGAGTTCCCCCTGTAACAACACGGATCATTCCGTTTATTTTATTTAAATCGACATTACGGCTATGAACAAGGGGGATAGCTCAGTGGTAGAGCATTCGACTACAGATCGAGAGGTCCTTGGTTCAAACCCGAGTTTCCCCTGTAACAGCACTGATCATTCCTTTTATTTTAGTTAAATCGACATTACGGCTAGGAACAAGCAGGGATAGCTCGCATTCGACTGCAGATCGAAAGGTCCTTGGTTCAACTTCAAACCCGAGTTTCCCCTGTAACAGCACGGATCATTCCGTTTATTTTAGGTAAATCGACATTACGGCCTTGAACAAGGGGGAATAGCTCAGTGGTAGAGCATTCGACTGCATATCGAGAGGTCCTTGGTTCAAACCCGAGTTCCCCCCTTAACAGCACGGATCATTCCAATTATTTTAGTTAAATCGACATTACGGCTAGGAACAAGGAGAGATAACTCGCATTCGACTGCAGATCGAGAGGTCCTTGGTTCAAACCCGAGTTCCCCCTGTAACAACACGGATCATTCCGTTTATTTTATTTAAATCGACATTACGGCTATGAACAAGGGGGATAGCTCAGTGGTAGAGCATTAGACTACAGATCGAGAGGTCCTTGGTTCAAACCCGAGTTCCCCCTGTAACAGCACTGATCATTCCTTTTATTTTAGTTAAATCGACATTACGGCTAGGAACAAGGAGGGATAGCTCGCATTCGACTGCAGATCGAAAGGTCCTTGGTTCAAACCCGAGTTCCCCCTGTAACAGCACGGATCATTCCGTTTATTTTAGGTAAATAGACATTACGGCCTTGAACAAGGGGAATAGCTCAGTGGTTGAGCATTCGACTGCAGATCGAGAGGTCCTTGGTTCAAACCCGAGTTCCCCCCTTAACAGCACGGATCATTCCAATTATTTTAGTTAAATCGACATTACGGCTAGGAACAAGGAGAGATAACTCGCATTCGACTGCAGATCGAGAGGTCCTTGGTTCAAACCCGAGTTCCCCCTGTAACAACACGGATCATTCCGTTTATTTTATTTAAATCGACATTACGGCTATGAACAAGGGGGATAGCTCAGTGGTAGAGCATTAGACTACAGATCGAGAGGTCCTTGGTTCAAACCCGAGTTCCCCCTGTAACAGCACTGATCATTCCTTTTATTTTAGTTAAATCGACATTACGGCTAGGAACAAGGAGGGATAGCTCGCATTCGACTGCAGATCGAAAGGTCCTTGGTTCAAACCCGAGTTCCCCCTGTAACAGCACGGATCATTCCGTTTATTTTAGGTAAATAGACATTACGGCCTTGAACAAGGGGAATAGCTCAGTGGTTGAGCATTCGACTGCAGATCGAGAGGTCCTTGGTTCAAACCCGAGCTCACCCTGTAACAGCACGGATTATTCCGTTTATTTTAGTTAAATCGACATTACGGCTAGGAACAAGTAGGGATAGCTCGCATTCGACTGCAGATCGAGAGGTTCTGGGTTTAAACCCGAGTTCCCCCTGTAACAGCACGGATCATTCCATTTATTTTAGTTAAATCGACATTACGGCTAGGAACAAGGAGGGATAACTCGCATTCAACTGCAGATCGAAAGGTCCTTGGTTCAAACCCGAGTTCCCCTGTAACAGCACGGATCATTCAGTTTATTTTATTTAAAACGACATTACGGCTATGAACAAGGGGAATAGCTCAGTGGTAGAGCATTCGACTGCAGATCGAGAGGTCCTTGGTTCAAACCCGAGTTCCCCCTGTAACAGCACGGATCATTCCGTTTCTTTTAGTTAAATCGACTTTACGGCCTTGAACAAGGGGGAAGAGCTCAGTGGTAGAGCATTCGACTGCAGATCGAGAGGTCCTTGGTTCAAACCCGAGTTCCCCCTGTAACAGCACGGATTATTCCCTTTATTTTAGTTAAATCGACATTACGGCTAGGAACAAGGAGGGATAACTCGCATTCGACTGCAGATCGAGAGGTCCTTGGTTGAAACCCGAGTTCCCCTGTAACAGCACGGATCATTCTGTTTATTTTAGTTAAATCGACTTTACGGCCTTGAACAAGGGGGAATAGCTCAGTGGTAGAGCATTCGACTGCAGATCGAGAGATCCTTGGTTCAAACCCGAGTTCCCCCTGTAACAGCACGTATCATTCCGTTTATTTTATTTAAATCGACATTACGGCTATGAACAAAGGGGATAGCTCAGTGGTAGAGCATTCGACTACAGATCGAGAGGTCCTTGGTTCAAACCCGAGTTTCCCCTGTAACAGCACTGATCATTCCTTTTATTTTAGTTAAATCGACATTACGGCTAGGAACAAGGAGGGATAGCTCGCATTCGACTGCAGATTGAAAGGTCCTTGGATCAAACCCGAACTCCCCCTGTAACAGCACGGATCATTCCGTTTATTTTAGGTAAATCGACATTACGGCCTTGAACAAGGGGGAATAGCTCAGTGGTAGAGCATTCGACTGCATATCGAGAGGTCCTTGGTTCAAACCCGAGTTCCCTCTGTAACAGCACGGATTATTCCGTTTATTTTAGTTAAATCGACATTACGGCTAGGAACAAGGAGGGATAGCTCGCATTCGAATGCAGATCGAGAGGTTCTGGGTTTAAACCCGAGTTCCCCCCTTAACAGCACGGATCATTCCAATTATTTTAGTTAAATCGACATTACGGCTAGGAACAAGGAGAGATAACTCGCATTCGACTGCAGATCGAGAGGTCCTTGGTTCAAACCCGAGTTCCCCCTGTAACAACACGGATCATTCCGTTTATTTTATTTAAATCGACATTACGGCTATGAACAAGGGGGATAGCTCAGTGGTAGAGCATTAGACTACAGATCGAGAGGTCCTTGGTTCAAACCCGAGTTCCCCCTGTAACAGCACTGATCATTCCTTTTATTTTAGTTAAATCGACATTACGGCTAGGAACAAGGAGGGATAGCTCGCATTCGACTGCAGATCGAAAGGTCCTTGGTTCAAACCCGAGTTCCCCCTGTAACAGCACGGATCATTCCGTTTATTTTAGGTAAATCGACATTACGGCCTTGAACAAGGGGAATAGCTCAGTGTTTGAGCATTCGACTGCAGATCGAGAGGTCCTTGGTTCAAACCCGAGCTCACCCTGTAACAGCACGGATTATTCCGTTTATTTTAGTTAAATCGACATTACGGCTAGGAACAAGTAGGGATAGCTCGCATTCGACTGCAGATCGAGAGGTTCTGGGTTTAAACCCGAGTTCCCCCTGTAACAGCACGGATCATTCCATTTATTTTAGTTAAATCGACATTACGGCTAGGAACAAGGAGGGATAACTCGCATTCGACTGCAGATCGAAAGGTCCTTGGTTCAAACCCGAGTTCCCCCTGTAACAGCACGGATCATTCAGTTTATTTTATTTAAAACGACATTACGGCTATGAACAAGGGGAATAGCTCAGTGGTAGAGCATTCGACTGCAGATCGAGAGGTCCTTGGTTCAAACCCGAGTTCCCCCTGTAACAGCACGGATCATTCCGTTTATTTTATTTAAATCGACATTACGGCTATGAACAAAGGGGATAGCTCAGTGGTAGAGCATTCGACTACAGATCGAGAGGTCCTTGGTTCAAACCCGAGTTTCCCCTGTAACAGCACTGATCATTCCTTTTATTTTAGTTAAATCGACATTACGGCTAGGAACAAGGAGGGATAGCTCGCATTCGACTGCAGATTGAAAGGTCCTTGGATCAAACCCGAACTCCCCCTGTAACAGCACGGATCATTCCGTTTATTTTAGGTAAATCGACATTACGGCCTTGAACAAGGGGGAATAGCTCAGTGGTAGAGCATTCGACTGCAGATCGAGAGGTCCTTGGTTCAAACCCGAGTTCCCTCTGTAAGAGCACGGATTATTCCGTTTATTTTAGTTAAATCGACATTACGGCTAGGAACAAGGAGGGATAGCTCGCATTCGACTGCAGATCGAGAGGTTCTGGGTTTAAACCCGAGTTCCCCCCTTAACAGCACGGATCATTCCAATTATTTTAGTTAAATCGACATTACGGCTAGGAACAAGGAGAGATAACTCGCATTCGACTGCAGATCGAGAGGTCCTTGGTTCAAACCCGAGTTCCCCCTGTAACAACACGGATCATTCCGTTTATTTTATTTAAATCGACATAACGGCTATGAACAAGGGGGATAGCTCAGTGGTAGAGCATTAGACTACAGATCGAGAGGTCCTTGGTTCAAACCCGAGTTCCCTCTGTAACAGCACGGATCATTCCGTTTATTTTAGTTAAATCGACATTACGGCTAGGAACAAGGAGGGATAACTCGCATTCGACTGCAGATCGAAAGGTCCTTGGTTCAAACCCGAGTTCCCCCTGTAACAGCACGGATCATTCAGTTTATTTTATTTAAAACGACATTACGGCTATGAACAAGGGGAATAGCTCAGTGGTAGAGCATTCGACTGCAGATCGAGAGGTCCTTGGTTTAAACCCGAGTTCCCCCTGTAACAGCACGGATTATTCCCTTTATTTTAGTTAAATCGACATTACGGCTAGGAACAAGGAGGGATAACTCGCATTCGACTGCAGATCGAGAGGTCCTTGGTTCAAACCCGAGTTCCCCTTTAACAGCACGGATCATTCCGTTTATTTTAGTTAAATCGACTTTACGGCCTTGAACAAGGGGGAATAGCTCAGTGGTAGAGCATTCGACTGCACATCGAGAGGTCCTTGGTTCAAACCCGAGCTCACCCTGTAACAGCACGGATTATTCCGTTTATTTTAGTTA
Organism: Phalangium opilio; assembly: GCF_054372755.1. Classification (NCBI taxonomy): domain Eukaryota; kingdom Metazoa; phylum Arthropoda; class Arachnida; order Opiliones; family Phalangiidae; genus Phalangium; species Phalangium opilio. The sequence continues at coordinate 116,197 of NW_028324175.1, forward strand.
AATCGACATTACGGCTAGGAACAAGGAGGGATAGCTCGCATTCGACTGCAGATCGAGAGGTTCTGGGTTTAAACCCGAGTTCCCCCCTTAACAGCACGGATCATTCCAATTATTTTAGTTAAATCGACATTACGGCTAAGAACAAGGAGAGATAACTCGCATTCGACTGCAGATCGAGAGGTCCTTGGTTCAAACCCGAGTTCCCCCTGTAACAGCACGGATTATTCCCTTTATTTTAGTTAAATCGACATTACGGCTAGGAACAAGGAGGGATAACTCGCATTCGACTGCAGATCGAGAGGTCCTTGGTTCAAACCCGAGTTCCCCCTGTAACAGCACGGATCATTCCGTTTATTTTAGTTAAATCGACATTACGGCTAGGAAAAAGGAGGGATAACTCGCATTTGACTGCAGATCGAGAGGTCCTTGGTTCAAACCCGAGTTCCCCCTGTAACAGCACGGATTATTCCCTTTATTTTAGTTAAATCGACATTACGGCTAGGAACAAGGAGGGATAACTCTCATTCGACTGCAGATCGAGAGGTCCTTGGTTCAAACCCGAGTTCCCCCTGTAACAGCACGGATCATTCCGTTTATTTTAGTTAAATCGACATTACGGCCATGAACAAGGGGGAATAGCTCAGTGGTAGAGCATTCGACTGCAGATCAAGAGGTCCTTGGTTCAAACCCGAGTTCCCCGTGTAACAGCACGGATCATTCCGTTTATTTTAGTTAAATCAACATTACGGCCTTGAACAAGGGGGAATAGCTCAGTGGTAGAGCATTCGACTGCAGATCGAGAGGTCCTTGGTTCAAACCCGAGTTCCCACTGTAACAGCACGGATTATTCCGTTTATTTTAGTTATATCGACATTACTGCTAGGAACAAGGAGGGATAGCTCGCATTCGACTGCAGATCGAAAGGCCCTTGGTTCAAACCCGAGTTCCCCCCTTAACAGCACGGATCATTCCAATTATTTTAGTTAAATCGACATTACGGCTAAGAACAAGGAGAGATAACTCGCATTCGACTGCAGATCGAGAGGTCCTTGGTTCAAACCCGAGTTCCCCCTGTAACAGCACGGATTATTCCCTTTATTTTAGTTAAATCGACATTACGGCTAGGAACAAGGAGGGATAGCTCGCATTCGACTGCAGATCGAAAGGTCCTTGGTTCAAACCCGAGTTCCCTCTGTAACAGCACGGATCATTCCGTTTATTTTAGTTAAATCGACATTACGGCTAGGAACAAGGAGGGATAACTCGCATTCGACTGCAGATCGAAAGGTCCTTGGTTCAAACCCGAGTTCCCCCTGTAACAGCACGGATCATTCAGTTTATTTTATTTAAAACGACATTACGGCTATGAACAAGGGGAATAGCTCAGTGGTAGAGCATTCGACTGCAGATCGAGAGGTCCTTGGTTTAAACCCGAGTTCCCCCTGTAACAGCACGGATTATTCCCTTTATTTTAGTTAAATCGACATTACGGCTAGGAACAAGGAGGGATAACTCGCATTCGACTGCAGATCGAGAGGTCCTTGGTTCAAACCCGAGTTCCCCTGTAACAGCACGGATCATTCCGTTTATTTTAGTTAAATCGACTTTACGGCCTTGAACAAGGGGGAATAGCTCAGTGGTAGAGCATTCGACTGCACATCGAGAGGTCCTTGGTTCAAACCCGAGCTCACCCTGTAACAGCACGGATTATTCCGTTTATTTTAGTTAAATCGACATTACGGCTAGGAACAAGGAGGGATAGCTCGCATTCGACTGCAGATCGAGAGGTTCTTGGTTTAAACCCGAGTTCCCCCCTTAACAGCACGGATCATTCCAATTATTTTAGTTAAATCGACATTACGGCTAAGAACAAGGAGAGATAACTCGCATTCGACTGCAGATCGAGAGGTCCTTGGTTCAAACCCGAGTTCCCCCTGTAACAGCACGGATTATTCCCTTTATTTTAGTTAAATCGACATTACGGCTAGGAACAAGGAGGGATAACTCGCATTCGACTGCAGATCGAGAGGTCCTTGGTTCAAACCCGAGTTCCCCCTGTAACAGCACGGATCATTCCGTTTATTTTAGTTAAATCGACATTACGGCTAGGAAAAAGGAGGGATAACTCGCATTTGACTGCAGATCGAGAGGTCCTTGGTTCAAACCCGAGTTCCCCCTGTAACAGCACGGATTATTCCCTTTATTTTAGTTAAATCGACATTACGGCTAGGAACAAGGAGGGATAACTCTCATTCGACTGCAGATCGAGAGGTCCTTGGTTCAAACCCGAGTTCCCCCTGTAACAGCACGGATCATTCCGTTTATTTTAGTTAAATCGACATTACGGCCATGAACAAGGGGGAATAGCTCAGTGGTAGAGCATCCGACTGCAGATCAAGAGGTCCTAGGTTCAAACCCGAGTTCCCCGTGTAACAGCACGGATCATTCCGTTTATTTTAGTTAAATCAACATTACGGCCTTGAACAAGGGGGAATAGCTCAGTGGTAGAGCATTCGACTGCAGATCGAGAGGTCCTTGGTTCAAACCCGAGTTCCCACTGTAACAGCACGGATTATTCCGTTTATTTTAGTTATATCGACATTACTGCTAGGAACAAGGAGGGATAGCTCGCATTCGACTGCAGATCGAAAGGCCCTTGGTTCAAACCCGAGTTCCCCCTGTAACAGCACGTATCATTCCGTTTATTTTATTTAAATCGACATTACGGCTATGAACAAAGGGGATAGCTCAGTGGTAGAGCATTCGACTGCAGATCGAGAGGTCCTTGGTTCAAACCCGAGTTCCCTCTGTAACAGCACGGATTATTCCGTTTATTTTAGTTAAATCGACATTACGGCTAGGAACAAGGAGGGATAGCTCGCATTCGATTGCAGATCGAGAGGTTCTTGGTTCAAACCCGAGTTCCCCCTGTAACAGCACGGATCATTCCGTTTATTTTAGTTAAATCGACATTACGGCTAGGAACAAGGAGGGATAACTCGCATTCGACTGCAGATCGAGGGGTCCTTGGTTCAAACCCGAGTTCCCCCTGTAACAGCACGGATCATTCCGTTTATTTTAGTTAAATCGACATTAGGGCTAGGAACAAGGAGGAATAGCTCGCATTCGACTGCAGATCGAAAGGTCCTTGGTTCAAACCCGAGTTCCCCCTGTAACAGCACGGATCATTCCGTTTATTTTAGTTAAATCGACATTACGGCTAGGAACAAGGAGGGATAGCTCGCATTCGACTGCAGATCGAAAGGTCCTTGGTTCAAACCCGAGTTCCCCCTGTAACAGCACGGATCATTCCGTTTATTTTAGGTAAATCGACATTACGGCCTTGAACAAGGGGGAATAGCTCAGTGGTAGAGCATTCGACTGCAGATCGAGAGATCCTTGGTTCAAACCCGAGTTCCCCCTGTAACAGCACGGATCATTCCGTTTATTTTGTTTAAATCGACATTACGGCTATGAACAAGGGGGATAGCTCAGTGGTAGAGCATTCGACTACAGATCGAGAGGTCCTTGGTTCAAACCCGAGTTCCCCCTGTAACAGCACTGATCATTCCTTTTATTTTAGTTAAATCGACATTACGGCTAGGAACAAGGAGGGATAGCTCGCATTCGACTGCAGATCGAAAGGTCCTTGGTTCAAACCCGAGTTCCCCCTGTAACAGCACGGATCATTCCGTTTATTTTAGGTAAATCGACATTACGGCCTTGAACAAGGGGGAATAGCTCAGTGGTAGAGCATTCGACTACAGATCGAGAGGTCCTTGGTTCAAACCCGAGTTCCCCCTGTAACAGCACTGATCATTCTTTTTATTTTAGTTAAATCGACATTACGGCTAGGAACAAGGAGGGATAGCTCGCATTCGATTGCAGATCGAGAGGTTCTTGGTTCAAACCCGAGTTCCCCCTGTAACAGCACGGATCATTCCGTTTATTTTAGTTAAATCGACATTACGGCTAGGAACAAGGAGGGATAACTCGCATTCGACTGCAGATCGAGGGGTCCTTGGTTCAAACCCGAGTTCCCCCTGTAACAGCACGGATCATTCCGTTTATTTTAGTTAAATCGACATTACGGCTAGGAACAAGGAGGAATAGCTCGCATTCGACTGCAGATCGAAAGGTCCTTGGTTCAAACCCGAGTTCCCCCTGTAACAGCACGGATCATTCCGTTTATTTTAGTTAAATCGACATTACGGCCTTGAACAAGGGGGAATAGCTCAGTGGTAGAGCATTCGACTGCAGATCAAGAGGTCCTTGGTTCAAACCCGAGTTCCCCCTGTAACAGCACGGATCATTCCGTTTATTTTAGTTAAATCAACATTACGGCCTTGAACAAGGGGGAATAGCACAGTGGTAGAGCATTCGACTGCAGATCGAGAGGTCCTTGGTTCAAACCCGAGTTCCCCCTGTAACAGCACGGATTATTCCGTTTATTTTAGTTAAATCGACATTACTGCTAGGAACAAGGAGGGATAGCTCGCATTTGACTGCAGATCGAAAGGCCCTTGGTTCAAACCCGAGTTCCCCCTGTAACAGCACGGATCATTCCGTTTATTTTAGTTAAATCGACATTACGGCTCTGAGCAAGGGGGAAGAGCTCAGTGGTAGAGCATTCGACTGCAGATCGAGAGATCCTTGGTTCAAACCCGAGTTCCCCCTGTAACAGCACGTATCATTCCGTTTATTTTATTTAAATCGACATTACGGCTATGAACAAAGGGGATAGCTCAGTGGTAGAGCATTCGACTACAGATCGAGAGGTCGTTGGTTCAAACCCGAGTTTCCCCTGTAACAGCACTGATCATTCCTTTTATTTTAGTTAAATCGACATTACAACTAGGAACAAGGAGGGATAGCTCGCATTCGACTGCAGATTGAAAGGTCCTTGGATCAAACCCGAACTCCCCCTGTAACAGCACGGATCATTCCGTTTATTTTAGGTAAATCGACATTACGGCCTTGAACAAGGGGGAATAGCTCAGTGGTAGAGCATTCGACTGCAGATCGAGAGGTCCTTGGTTCAAACCCGAGTTCCCTCTGTAACAGCACGGATCATTCCAATTATTTTAGTTAAATCGACATTACAGCTAGGAACAAGGAGAGATAACTCGCATTCGACTGCAGATCGAGAGGTCCTTGGTTCAAACCCGAGTTCCCCCTGTAACAACACGGATCATTCCGTTTATTTTATTTAAATCGACATAACGGCTATGAACAAGGGGGATAGCTCAGTGGTAGAGCATTAGACTACAGATCGAGAGGTCCTTGGTTCAAACCCGAGTTCCCCCTGTAACAGCACTGATCATTCCTTTTATTTTAGTTAAATCGACATTACGGCTAGGAACAAGGAGGGATAGCTCGCATTCGACTGCAGATCGAAAGGTCCTTGGTTCAAACCCGAGTTCCCCCTGTAACAGCACGGATCATTCCGTTTATTTTAGGTAAATCGACATTACGGCCCTGAACAAGGGGAATAGCTCAGTGGTAGAGCATTCGACTGCAGATCGAGAGGTCCTTGGTTCAAACCCGAGCTCACCCTGTAACAGCACGGATTATTCCGTTTATTTTAGTTAAATCGACATTACGGCTAGGAACAAGTAGGGATAGCTCGCATTCGACTGCAGATCGAGAGGTTCTGGGTTTAAACCCGAGTTCCCCCTGTAACAGCACGGATCATTCCATTTATTTTAGTTAAATCGACATTACGGCTAGGAACAAGGAGGGATAACACGCATTCGACTGCAGATCGAAAGGTCCTTGGTTCAAACCCGAGTTCCCCCTGTAACAGCACGGATCTTTCAGTTTATTTTATTTAAAACGACATTACGGCTATGAACAAGGGGAATAGCTCAGTGGTAGAGCATTCGACTGCAGATCGAGAGGTCCTTGGTTCAAACCCGAGTTCCCCCTGTAACAGCACGGATCATTCCGTTTATTTTATTTAAATCGACATTACGGCTATGAACAAAGGGGATAGCTCAGTGGTGGAGCATTCGACTACAGATCGAGAGGTCCTTGGTTCAAACCCGAGTTCCCCCTGTAACAGCACGGATCATTCCGTTTATTTTAGTTAAATCGACATTACGGCCTTGAACAAGGGGGAATAGCTCAGTGGTAGAGCATTCGACTGCAGATCAAGAGGTCCTTGGTTCAAACCCGAGTTCCCCCTGTAACAGCACGGATCATTCCGTTTATTTTAGTTAAATCAACATTACGGCCATGAACAAGGGGGAATAGCACAGTGGTAGAGCATTCGACTGCAGATCGAGAGGTCCTTGGTTCAAACCCGAGTTCCCCCTGTAACAGCACGGATTATTCCGTTTATTTTAGTTAAATCGACATTACTGCTAGGAACAAGGAGGGATAGCTCGCATTTGACTGCAGATCGAAAGGCCCTTGGTTCAAACCCGAGTTCCCCCTGTAACAGCACGGATCATTCCGTTTATTTTAGTTAAATCGACATTACGGCTCTGAGCAAGGGGGAAGAGCTCAGTGGTAGAGCATTCGACTGCAGATCGAGAGATCCTTGGTTCAAACCCGAGTTCCCCCTGTAACAGCACGTATCATTCCGTTTATTTTATTTAAATCGACATTACGGCTATGAACAAAGGGGATAGCTCAGTGGTAGAGCATTCGACTACAGATCGAGAGGTCGTTGGTTCAAACCCGAGTTTCCCCTGTAACAGCACTGATCATTCCTTTTATTTTAGTTAAATCGACATTACAACTAGGAACAAGGAGGGATAGCTCGCATTCGACTGCAGATTGAAAGGTCCTTGGATCAAACCCGAACTCCCCCTGTAACAGCACGGATCATTCCGTTTATTTTAGGTAAATCGACATTACGGCCTTGAACAAGGGGGAATAGCTCAGTGGTAGAGCATTCGACTGCAGATCGAGAGGTCCTTGGTTCAAACCCGAGTTCCCTCTGTAACAGCACGGATCATTCCAATTATTTTAGTTAAATCGACATTACAGCTAGGAACAAGGAGAGATAACTCGCATTCGACTGCAGATCGAGAGGTCCTTGGTTCAAACCCGAGTTCCCCCTGTAACAACACGGATCATTCCGTTTATTTTATTTAAATCGACATAACGGCTATGAACAAGGGGGATAGCTCAGTGGTAGAGCATTAGACTACAGATCGAGAGGTCCTTGGTTCAAACCCGAGTTCCCCCTGTAACAGCACTGATCATTCCTTTTATTTTAGTTAAATCGACATTACGGCTAGGAACAAGGAGGGATAGCTCGCATTCGACTGCAGATCGAAAGGTCCTTGGTTCAAACCCGAGTTCCCCCTGTAACAGCACGGATCATTCCGTTTATTTTAGGTAAATCGACATTACGGCCCTGAACAAGGGGAATAGCTCAGTGGTAGAGCATTCGACTGCAGATCGAGAGGTCCTTGGTTCAAACCCGAGCTCACCCTGTAACAGCACGGATTATTCCGTTTATTTTAGTTAAATCGACATTACGGCTAGGAACAAGTAGGGATAGCTCGCATTCGACTGCAGATCGAGAGGTTCTGGGTTTAAACCCGAGTTCCCCCTGTAACAGCACGGATCATTCCATTTATTTTAGTTAAATCGACATTACGGCTAGGAACAAGGAGGGATAGCTCGCATTCGACTGCAGATCGAAAGGTCCTTGGTTCAAACCCGAGTTCCCCCTGTAACAGCACGGATCATTCCGTTTATTTTAGGTAAATCGACATTACGGCCCTGAACAAGGGGAATAGCTCAGTGGTAGAGCATTCGACTGCAGATCGAGAGGTCCTTGGTTCAAACCCGAGCTCACCCTGTAACAGCACGGATTATTCCGTTTATTTTAGTTAAATCGACATTACGGCTAGGAACAAGTAGGGATAGCTCGCATTCGACTGCAGATCGAGAGGTTCTGGGTTTAAACCCGAGTTCCCCCTGTAACAGCACGGATCATTCCATTTATTTTAGTTAAATCGACATTACGGCTAGGAACAAGGAGGGATAACACGCATTCGACTGCAGATCGAAAGGTCCTTGGTTCAAACCCGAGTTCCCCCTGTAACAGCACGGATCTTTCAGTTTATTTTATTTAAAACGACATTACGGCTATGAACAAGGGGAATAGCTCAGTGGTAGAGCATTCGACTGCAGATCGAGAGGTCCTTGGTTCAAACCCGAGTTCCCCCTGTAACAGCACGGATCATTCCGTTTATTTTATTTAAATCGACATTACGGCTATGAACAAAGGGGATAGCTCAGTGGTGGAGCATTCGACTACAGATCGAGAGGTCCTTGGTTCAAACCCGAGTTCCCCCTGTAACAGCACGGATCATTCCGTTTATTTTAGTTAAATCGACATTACGGCCTTGAACAAGGGGGAATAGCTCAGTGGTAGAGCATTCGACTGCAGATCAAGAGGTCCTTGGTTCAAACCCGAGTTCCCCCTGTAACAGCACGGATCATTCCGTTTATTTTAGTTAAATCAACATTACGGCCATGAACAAGGGGGAATAGCACAGTGGTAGAGCATTCGACTGCAGATCGAGAGGTCCTTGGTTCAAACCCGAGTTCCCCCTGTAACAGCACGGATTATTCCGTTTATTTTAGTTAAATCGACATTACTGCTAGGAACAAGGAGGGATAGCTCGCATTTGACTGCAGATCGAAAGGCCCTTGGTTCAAACCCGAGTTCCCCCTGTAACAGCACGGATCATTCCGTTTATTTTAGTTAAATCGACATTACGGCTCTGAGCAAGGGGGAAGAGCTCAGTGGTAGAGCATTCGACTGCAGATCGAGAGATCCTTGGTTCAAACCCGAGTTCCCCCTGTAACAGCACGTATCATTCCGTTTATTTTATTTAAATCGACATTACGGCTATGAACAAAGGGGATAGCTCAGTGGTAGAGCATTCGACTACAGATCGAGAGGTCGTTGGTTCAAACCCGAGTTTCCCCTGTAACAGCACTGATCATTCCTTTTATTTTAGTTAAATCGACATTACAACTAGGAACAAGGAGGGATAGCTCGCATTCGACTGCAGATTGAAAGGTCCTTGGATCAAACCCGAACTCCCCCTGTAACAGCACGGATCATTCCGTTTATTTTAGGTAAATCGACATTACGGCCTTGAACAAGGGGGAATAGCTCAGTGGTAGAGCATTCGACTGCAGATCGAGAGGTCCTTGGTTCAAACCCGAGTTCCCTCTGTAACAGCACGGATCATTCCAATTATTTTAGTTAAATCGACATTACAGCTAGGAACAAGGAGAGATAACTCGCATTCGACTGCAGATCGAGAGGTCCTTGGTTCAAACCCGAGTTCCCCCTGTAACAACACGGATCATTCCGTTTATTTTATTTAAATCGACATAACGGCTATGAACAAGGGGGATAGCTCAGTGGTAGAGCATTAGACTACAGATCGAGAGGTCCTTGGTTCAAACCCGAGTTCCCCCTGTAACAGCACTGATCATTCCTTTTATTTTAGTTAAATCGACATTACGGCTAGGAACAAGGAGGGATAGCTCGCATTCGACTGCAGATCGAAAGGTCCTTGGTTCAAACCCGAGTTCCCCCTGTAACAGCACGGATCATTCCGTTTATTTTAGGTAAATCGACATTACGGCCCTGAACAAGGGGAATAGCTCAGTGGTAGAGCATTCGACTGCAGATCGAGAGGTCCTTGGTTCAAACCCGAGCTCACCCTGTAACAGCACGGATTATTCCGTTTATTTTAGTTAAATCGACATTACGGCTAGGAACAAGTAGGGATAGCTCGCATTCGACTGCAGATCGAGAGGTTCTGGGTTTAAACCCGAGTTCCCCCTGTAACAGCACGGATCATTCCATTTATTTTAGTTAAATCGACATTACGGCTAGGAACAAGGAGGGATAACTCGCATTCGACTGCAGATCGAAAGGTCCTTGGTTCAAACCCGAGTTCCCCCTGTAACAGCACGGATCATTCAGTTTATTTTATTTAAAACGACATTACGGCTATGAACAAGGGGAATAGCTCAGTGGTAGAGCATTCGACTGCAGATCGAGAGGTCCTTGGTTCAAACCCGAGTTCCCCCTGTAACAGCACGGATCATTCCGTTTATTTTATTTAAATCGACATTACGGCTATGAACAAAGGGGATAGCTCAGTGGTGGAGCATTCGACTACAGATCGAGAGGTCCTTGGTTCAAACCCGAGTTTCCCCTGTAACAGCACTGATCATTCCTTTTATTTTAGTTAAATCGACATTACAACTAGGAACAAGGAGGGATAGCTCGCATTCGACTGCAGATTGAAAGGTCCTTGGATCAAACCGGAACTCCCCCTGTAACAGCACGGATCATTCCGTTTATTTTAGGTAAATCGACATTACGGCCTTGAACAAGGGGGAATAGCTCAGTGGTAGAGCATTCGACTGCAGATCGAGAGGTCCTTGGTTCAAACCCGAGTTCCCTCTGTAACAGCACGGATTATTCCGTTTATTTTAGTTAAATCGACATTACGGCTAGGAACAAGGAGGGATAGCTCGCATTCGACTGCAGATCGAGAGGTTCTGGGTTTAAACCCGAGTTCCCCCCTTAACAGCACGGATCATTCCAATTATTTTAGTTAAATCGACATTACGGCTAGGAACAAGGAGAGATAACTCGCATTCGACTGCAGATCGAGAGGTCCTTGGTTCAAACCCGAGTTCCCCCTGTAACAACACGGATCATTCCGTTTATTTTATTTAAATCGACATAACGGCTATGAACAAGGGGGATAGCTCAGTGGTAGAGCATTAGACTACAGATCGAGAGGTCCTTGCTTCAAACCCGAGTTCCCCCTGTAACAGCACTGATCATTCTTTTTATTTTAGTTAAATCGACATTACGGCTAGGAACAAGGAGGGATAGCTCGCATTCGACTGCAGATCGAAAGGTCCTTGGTTCAAACCCGAGTTCCCTCTGTAACAGCACGGATCATTCCGTTTATTTTAGTTAAATCGACATTACGGCTAGGAACAAGGAGGGATAACTCGCATTCGACTGCAGATCGAAAGGTCCTTGGTTCAAACCCGAGTTCCCCCTGTAACAGCACGGATCATTCAGTTTATTTTATTTAAAACGACATTACGGCTATGAACAAGGGGAATAGCTCAGTGGTAGAGCATTCGACTGCAGATCGAGAGGTCCTTGGTTTAAACCCGAGTTCCCCCTGTAACAGCACGGATTATTCCCTTTATTTTAGTTAAATCGACATTACGGCTAGGAACAAGGAGGGATAACTCGCATTCGACTGCAGATCGAGAGGTCCTTGGTTCAAACCCGAGTTCCCCTGTAACAGCACGGATCATTCCGTTTATTTTAGTTAAATCGACTTTACGGCCTTGAACAAGGGGGAATAGCTCAGTGGTAGAGCATTCGACTGCACATCGAGAGGTCCTTGGTTCAAACCCGAGCTCACCCTGTAACAGCACGGATTATTCCGTTTATTTTAGTTAAATCGACAATACGGCTAGGAACAAGGAGGGATAGCTCGCATTCGACTGCAGATCGAGAGGTTCTGGGTTTAAACCCGAGTTCCCCCCTTAACAGCACGGATCATTCCAATTATTTTAGTTAAATCGACATTACGGCTAAGAACAAGGAGAGATAACTCGCATTCGACTGCAGATCGAGAGGTCCTTGGTTCAAACCCGAGTTCCCCCTGTAACAGCACGGATTATTCCCTTTATTTTAGTTAAATCGACATTACGGCTAGGAACAAGGAGGGATAACTCGCATTCGACTGCAGATCGAGAGGTCCTTGGTTCAAACCCGAGTTCCCCCTGTAACAGCACGGATCATTCCCTTTATTTTAGTTAAATCGACATTACGGCTAGGAACAAGGAGGGATAACTCTCATTCGACTGCAGATCGAGAGGTCCTTGGTTCAAACCCGAGTTCCCCCTGTAACAGCACGGATCATTCCGTTTATTTTAGTTAAATCGACATTACGGCCATGAACAAGGGGGAATAGCTCAGTGGTAGAGCATTCGACTGCAGATCGAGAGGTCCTTGGTTCAAACCCGAGTTCCCACTGTAACAGCACGGATTATTCCGTTTATTTTAGTTATATCGACATTACTGCTAGGAACAAGGAGGGATAGCTCGCATTCGACTGCAGATCGAAAGGCCCTTGGTTCAAACCCGAGTTCCCCCTGTAACAGCACGTATCATTCCGTTTATTTTATTTATATCGACATTACGGCTATGAACAAAGGGGATAGCTCGGTGGTAGAGCATTCGACTGCAGATCGAGAGGTCCTTGGTTCAAACCCGAGTTCCCTCTGTAACAGCACGGATTATTCCGTTTATTTTAGTTAAATCGACATTACGGCTAGGAACAAGGAGGGATAGCTCGCATTCGACTGCAGATCGAGAGGTTCTGGGTTTAAACCCGAGTTCCCCCTTAACAGCACGGATCATTCCAATTATTTTAGTTAAATCGACATTACGGCTATAAACAAGGAGAGATAACTCGAATTCGACTGCAGATCGAGAGGTCCTTGGTTCAAACCCGAGTTCCCCCTGTAACAACACGGATCATTCCGTTTATTTTAGTTAAATCGACATAACGGCTAGGAACAAGGAGTGATAACTCGCATTCGACTGCAGATCGAGAGGTCCTTGGTTCAAACCCGAGTTCCCGCTGTAACAGCACGGATTATTCCCTTTATTTTAGTTAAATCGACATTGCGGCTAGGAACAAGGAGGGATAACTCGGATTCGACTGCAGATCGAGAGGTCCTTGGTTCAAACCCGAGTTCCCCCTGTAACAGCACGGATTATTCCGTTTATTTTAGTTAAATCGACATTACGGCTAGGAACAAGGAGGGATAGCTCGCATTCGACTGCAGATCGAAAGGTCCTTGGTTCAAACCCGAGTTCCCCCTGTAACAGCACGGATCATTCCGTTTATTTTAGGTAAATCGACATTACGGCCTTGAACAAGGGGGAATAGCTCAGTGGTAGAGCATTCGACTGCAGATCGAGAGATCCTTGGTTCAAACCCGAGTTCCCCCTGTAACAGCACGGATCATTCCGTTTATTTTGTTTAAATCGACATTACGGCTATGAACAAGGGGGATAGCTCAGTGGTAGAGCATTCGACTACAGATCGAGAGGTCCTTGGTTCAAACCCGAGTTCCCCCTGTAACAGCACTGATCATTCCTTTTATTTTAGTTAAATCGACATTACGGCTAGGAACAAGGAGGGATAGCTCGCATTCGACTGCAGATCGAAAGGTCCTTGGTTCAAACCCGAGTTCCCCCTGTAACAGCACGGATCATTCCGTTTATTTTAGGTAAATCGACATTACGGCCTTGAACAAGGGGGAATAGCTCAGTGGTAGAGCATTCGACTACAGATCGAGAGGTCCTTGGTTCAAACCCGAGTTCCCCCTGTAACAGCACTGATCATTCTTTTTATTTTAGTTAAATCGACATTACGGCTAGGAACAAGGAGGGATAGCTCGCATTCGATTGCAGATCGAGAGGTTCTTGGTTCAAACCCGAGTTCCCCCTGTAACAGCACGGATCATTCCGTTTATTTTAGTTAAATCGACATTACGGCTAGGAACAAGGAGGGATAGCTCGCATTCGACTGCAGATCGAAAGGTCCTTGGTTCAAACCCGAGTTCCCCCTGTAACAGCACGGATCATTCCGTTTATTTTAGGTAAATCGACATTACGGCCCTGAACAAGGGGAATAGCTCAGTGGTAGAGCATTCGACTGCAGATCGAGAGGTCCTTGGTTCAAACCCGAGCTCACCCTGTAACAGCACGGATTATTCCGTTTATTTTAGTTAAATCGACATTACGGCTAGGAACAAGTAGGGATAGCTCGCATTCGACTGCAGATCGAGAGGTTCTGGGTTTAAACCCGAGTTCCCCCTGTAACAGCACGGATCATTCCATTTATTTTAGTTAAATCGACATTACGGCTAGGAACAAGGAGGGATAACTCGCATTCGACTGCAGATCGAAAGGTCCTTGGTTCAAACCCGAGTTCCCCCTGTAACAGCACGGATCATTCAGTTTATTTTATTTAAAACGACATTACGGCTATGAACAAGGGGAATAGCTCAGTGGTAGAGCATTCGACTGCAGATCGAGAGGTCCTTGGTTCAAACCCGAGTTCCCCCTGTAACAGCACGGATCATTCCGTTTATTTTATTTAAATCGACATTACGGCTATGAACAAAGGGGATAGCTCAGTGGTAGAGCATTCGACTACAGATCGAGAGGTCCTTGGTTCAAACCCGAGTTTCCCCTGTAACAGCACTGATCATTCCTTTTATTTTAGTTAAATCGACATTACAACTAGGAACAAGGAGGGATAGCTCGCATTCGACTGCAGATTGAAAGGTCCTTGGATCAAACCGGAACTCCCCCTGTAACAGCACGGATCATTCCGTTTATTTTAGGTAAATCGACATTACGGCCTTGAACAAGGGGGAATAGCTCAGTGGTAGAGCATTCGACTGCAGATCGAGAGGTCCTTGGTTCAAACCCGAGTTCCCTCTGTAACAGCACGGATTATTCCGTTTATTTTAGTTAAATCGACATTACGGCTAGGAACAAGGAGGGATAGCTCGCATTCGACTGCAGATCGAGAGGTTCTGGGTTTAAACCCGAGTTCCCCCCTTAACAGCACGGATCATTCCAATTATTTTAGTTAAATCGACATTACGGCTAGGAACAAGGAGAGATAACTCGCATTCGACTGCAGATCGAGAGGTCCTTGGTTCAAACCCGAGTTCCCCCTGTAACAACACGGATCATTCCGTTTATTTTATTTAAATCGACATAACGGCTATGAACAAGGGGGATAGCTCAGTGGTAGAGCATTAGACTACAGATCGAGAGGTCCTTGCTTCAAACCCGAGTTCCCCCTGTAACAGCACTGATCATTCTTTTTATTTTAGTTAAATCGACATTACGGCTAGGAACAAGGAGGGATAGCTCGCATTCGACTGCAGATCGAAAGGTCCTTGGTTCAAACCCGAGTTCCCTCTGTAACAGCACGGATCATTCCGTTTATTTTAGTTAAATCGACATTACGGCTAGGAACAAGGAGGGATAACTCGCATTCGACTGCAGATCGAAAGGTCCTTGGTTCAAACCCGAGTTCCCCCTGTAACAGCACGGATCATTCAGTTTATTTTATTTAAAACGACATTACGGCTATGAACAAGGGGAATAGCTCAGTGGTAGAGCATTCGACTGCAGATCGAGAGGTCCTTGGTTTAAACCCGAGTTCCCCCTGTAACAGCACGGATTATTCCCTTTATTTTAGTTAAATCGACATTACGGCTAGGAACAAGGAGGGATAACTCGCATTCGACTGCAGATCGAGAGGTCCTTGGTTCAAACCCGAGTTCCCCTGTAACAGCACGGATCATTCCGTTTATTTTAGTTAAATCGACTTTACGGCCTTGAACAAGGGGGAATAGCTCAGTGGTAGAGCATTCGACTGCACATCGAGAGGTCCTTGGTTCAAACCCGAGCTCACCCTGTAACAGCACGGATTATTCCGTTTATTTTAGTTAAATCGACAATACGGCTAGGAACAAGGAGGGATAGCTCGCATTCGACTGCAGATCGAGAGGTTCTGGGTTTAAACCCGAGTTCCCCCCTTAACAGCACGGATCATTCCAATTATTTTAGTTAAATCGACATTACGGCTAAGAACAAGGAGAGATAACTCGCATTCGACTGCAGATCGAGAGGTCCTTGGTTCAAACCCGAGTTCCCCCTGTAACAGCACGGATTATTCCCTTTATTTTAGTTAAATCGACATTACGGCTAGGAACAAGGAGGGATAACTCGCATTCGACTGCAGATCGAGAGGTCCTTGGTTCAAACCCGAGTTCCCCCTGTAACAGCACGGATCATTCCCTTTATTTTAGTTAAATCGACATTACGGCTAGGAACAAGGAGGGATAACTCTCATTCGACTGCAGATCGAGAGGTCCTTGGTTCAAACCCGAGTTCCCCCTGTAACAGCACGGATCATTCCGTTTATTTTAGTTAAATCGACATTACGGCCATGAACAAGGGGGAATAGCTCAGTGGTAGAGCATTCGACTGCAGATCGAGAGGTCCTTGGTTCAAACCCGAGTTCCCACTGTAACAGCACGGATTATTCCGTTTATTTTAGTTATATCGACATTACTGCTAGGAACAAGGAGGGATAGCTCGCATTCGACTGCAGATCGAAAGGCCCTTGGTTCAAACCCGAGTTCCCCCTGTAACAGCACGTATCATTCCGTTTATTTTATTTATATCGACATTACGGCTATGAACAAAGGGGATAGCTCAGTGGTAGAGCATTCGACTGCAGATCGAGAGGTCCTTGGTTCAAACCCGAGTTCCCTCTGTAACAGCACGGATTATTCCGTTTATTTTAGTTAAATCGACATTACGGCTAGGAACAAGGAGGGATAGCTCGCATTCGACTGCAGATCGAGAGGTTCTGGGTTTAAACCCGAGTTCCCCCTTAACAGCACGGATCATTCCAATTATTTTAGTTAAATCGACATTACGGCTATAAACAAGGAGAGATAACTCGAATTCGACTGCAGATCGAGAGGTCCTTGGTTCAAACCCGAGTTCCCCCTGTAACAACACGGATCATTCCGTTTATTTTAGTTAAATCGACATTACGGCTAGGAACAAGGAGTGATAACTCGCATTCGACTGCAGATCGAGAGGTCCTTGGTTCAAACCCGAGTTCCCGCTGTAACAGCACGGATTATTCCCTTTATTTTAGTTAAATCGACATTGCGGCTAGGAACAAGGAGGGATAACTCGGATTCGACTGCAGATCGAGAGGTCCTTGGTTCAAACCCGAGTTCCCCCTGTAACAGCACGGATTATTCCGTTTATTTTAGTTAAATCGACATTACGGCTAGGAACAAGGAGGGATAGCTCGCATTCGACTGCAGATCGAAAGGTCCTTGGTTCAAACCCGAGTTCCCCCTGTAACAGCACGGATCATTCCGTTTATTTTAGGTAAATCGACATTACGGCCTTGAACAAGGGGGAATAGCTCAGTGGTAGAGCATTCGACTGCAGATCGAGAGATCCTTGGTTCAAACCCGAGTTCCCCCTGTAACAGCACGGATCATTCCGTTTATTTTGTTTAAATCGACATTACGGCTATGAACAAGGGGGATAGCTCAGTGGTAGAGCATTCGACTACAGATCGAGAGGTCCTTGGTTCAAACCCGAGTTCCCCCTGTAACAGCACTGATCATTCCTTTTATTTTAGTTAAATCGACATTACGGCTAGGAACAAGGAGGGATAGCTCGCATTCGACTGCAGATCGAAAGGTCCTTGGTTCAAACCCGAGTTCCCCCTGTAACAGCACGGATCATTCCGTTTATTTTAGGTAAATCGACATTACGGCCTTGAACAAGG
Organism: Phalangium opilio; assembly: GCF_054372755.1. Lineage (NCBI taxonomy): Eukaryota > Metazoa > Arthropoda > Arachnida > Opiliones > Phalangiidae > Phalangium > Phalangium opilio. The sequence goes on from NW_028324175.1 coordinate 133,650, forward strand.
GGGAATAGCTCAGTGGTAGAGCATTCGACTACAGATCGAGAGGTCCTTGGTTCAAACCCGAGTTCCCCCTGTAACAGCACTGATCATTCTTTTTATTTTAGTTAAATCGACATTACGGCTAGGAACAAGGAGGGATAGCTCGCATTCGATTGCAGATCGAGAGGTTCTTGGTTCAAACCCGAGTTCCCCCTGTAACAGCACGGATCATTCCGTTTATTTTAGTTAAATCGACATTACGGCTAGGAACAAGGAGGGATAACTCGCATTCGACTGCAGATCGAGGGGTCCTTGGTTCAAACCCGAGTTCCCCCTGTAACAGCACGGATCATTCCGTTTATTTTAGTTAAATCGACATTACGGCTAGGAACAAGGAGGAATAGCTCGCATTCGACTGCAGATCGAAAGGTCCTTGGTTCAAACCCGAGTTCCCCCTGTAACAGCACGGATCATTCCGTTTATTTTAGTTAAATCGACATTACGGCTCTGAACAAGGGGGAAAAGCTCAGTGGTAGAGCATTCGACTGCAGATCGAGAGATCCTTGGTTCAAACCCGATTTCCCCCTGTAACAGCACGGATCATTCCGTTTGTTTTATTTAAATCGACATTACGGCTATGAACAAGGGGGATAGCTCAGTGGTAGAGCATTCGACTACAGATCGAGAGGTCCTTGGTTCAAACCAGAGTTCCCCCTGTAACAGCACTGATCATTCCTTTTATTTTAGTTAAATCGACATTACGGCTAGGAACAAGGAGGGATAGCTCGCATTCGACTGCAGATCGAAAGGTCCTTGGTTCAAACCCGAGTTCCCCCTGTAACAGCACGGATCATTCAGTTTATTTTATTTAAAACGACATTACGGCTATAAACAAGGAGAGATAACTCGCATTCGACTGCAGATCGAGAGGTCCTTGGTTCAAACCCGAGTTCCCCCTGTAACAACACGGATCATTCCGTTTATTTTAGTTAAATCGACATTACGGCTAGGAACAAGGAGTGATAACTCGCATTCGACTGCAGATCGAGAGGTCCTTGGTTCAAACCCGAGTTCCCGCTGTAACAGCACGGATTATTCCCTTTATTTTAGTTAAATCGACATTGCGGCTAGGAACAAGGAGGGATAACTCGGATTCGACTGCAGATCGAGAGGTCCTTGGTTCAAACCCGAGTTCCCCCTGTAACAGCACGGATTATTCCGTTTATTTTAGTTAAATCGACATTACGGCTAGGAACAAGGAGGGATAGCTCGCATTCGACTGCAGATCGAAAGGTCCTTGGTTCAAACCCGAGTTCCCCCTGTAACAGCACGGATCATTCCGTTTATTTTAGTTAAATCGACATTACGGCTCTGAACAAGGGGGAAGAGCTCAGTGGTAGAGCATTCGACTGCAGATCGAGAGATCCTTGGTTCAAACCCGAGTTCCCCCTGTAACAGCACGGATCATTCCGTTTATTTTGTTTAAATCGACATTACGGCTATGAACAAGGGGGATAGCTCAGTGGTAGAGCATTCGACTACAGATCGAGAGGTCCTTGGTTCAAACCCGAGTTCCCCCTGTAACAGCACTGATCATTCCTTTTATTTTAGTTAAATCGACATTACGGCTAGGAACAAGGAGGGATAGCTCGCATTCGACTGCAGATCGAAAGGTCCTTGGTTCAAACCCGAGTTCCCCCTGTAACAGCACGGATCATTCCGTTTATTTTAGGTAAATCGACATTACGGCCTTGAACAAGGGGGAATAGCTCAGTGGTAGAGCATTCGACTACAGATCGAGAGGTCCTTGGTTCAAACCCGAGTTCCCCCTGTAACAGCACTGATCATTCTTTTTATTTTAGTTAAATCGACATTACGGCTAGGAACAAGGAGGGATAGCTCGCATTCGATTGCAGATCGAGAGGTTCTTGGTTCAAACCCGAGTTCCCCCTGTAACAGCACGGATCATTCCGTTTATTTTAGTTAAATCGACATTACGGCTAGGAACAAGGAGGGATAACTCGCATTCGACTGCAGATCGAGGGGTCCTTGGTTCAAACCCGAGTTCCCCCTGTAACAGCACGGATCATTCCGTTTATTTTAGTTAAATCGACATTACGGCTAGGAACAAGGAGGAATAGCTCGCATTCGACTGCAGATCGAAAGGTCCTTGGTTCAAACCCGAGTTCCCCCTGTAACAGCACGGATCATTCCGTTTATTTTAGTTAAATCGACATTACGGCTCTGAACAAGGGGGAAAAGCTCAGTGGTAGAGCATTCGACTGCAGATCGAGAGATCCTTGGGTCAAACCCGAGTTCCCCCTGTAACAGCACGGATCATTCCGTTTATTTTAGTTAAATCGACATTACGGCTCTGAACAAGGGGGAAAAGCTCAGTGGTAGAGCATTCGACTGCAGATCGAGAGGTCCTTGGTTCAAACCAGAGTTCCCCCTGTAACAGCACTGATCATTCCTTTTATTTTAGTTAAATCGACATTACGGCTAGGAACAAGGAGGGATAGCTCGCATTCGACTGCAAATTTAAAGGTCCTTGGTTCAAACCCGAGTTCCCCCTGTAACAGCACGGATCATTCAGTTTATTTTATTTAAAACGACATTACGGCTATGAACAAGGGGAATAGCTCAGTGGTAGAGCATTCGACTGCAGATCGAGAGGTCCTTGGTTCAAACCCGAGTTCCCCCTGTAACAGCACGGATCATTCCGTTTATTTTAGTTAAATCGACTTTACGGCCTTGAACAAGGGGGAATAGCTCAGTGTTAGAGCATTCGACTGCAGATCGAGAGGTCCTTGGTTCAAACCCGAGTTCCCTCTGTAACAGCACGGATTATTCCGTTTATTTTAGTTAAATCGACATTACGGCTAGGAACAAGGAGGGATAACTCGCATTCGACTGCAGATCGAAAGGTCCTTGGTTCAAACCCGAGTTCCCCCTGTAACAGCACGGATCATTCCGTTTATTTTAGGTAAATCGACATTACGGCCTTGAACAAGGGGGAATAGCTCAGTGGTAGAGCATTCGACTGCAGATCGAGAGATCCTTGGTTCAAACCCGAGTTCCCCCTGTAACAGCACGGATCATTCCGTTTATTTTGTTTAAATCGACATTACGGCTATGAACAAGGGGGATAGCTCAGTGGTAGAGCATTCGACTACAGATCGAGAGGTCCTTGGTTCAAACCCGAGTTCCCCCTGTAACAGCACTGATCATTCCTTTTATTTTAGTTAAATCGACATTACGGCTAGGAACAAGGAGGGATAGCTCGCATTCGACTGCAGATCGAAAGGTCCTTGGTTCAAACCCGAGTTCCCCCTGTAACAGCACGGATCATTCCGTTTATTTTAGGTAAATCGACATTACGGCCTTGAACAAGGGGGAATAGCTCAGTGGTAGAGCATTCGACTACAGATCGAGAGGTCCTTGGTTCAAACCCGAGTTCCCCCTGTAACAGCACTGATCATTCTTTTTATTTTAGTTAAATCGACATTACGGCTAGGAACAAGGAGGGATAGCTCGCATTCGATTGCAGATCGAGAGGTTCTTGGTTCAAACCCGAGTTCCCCCTGTAACAGCACGGATCATTCCGTTTATTTTAGTTAAATCGACATTACGGCTAGGAACAAGGAGGGATAACTCGCATTCGACTGCAGATCGAGGGGTCCTTGGTTCAAACCCGAGTTCCCCCTGTAACAGCACGGATCATTCCGTTTATTTTAGTTAAATCGACATTACGGCTAGGAACAAGGAGGAATAGCTCGCATTCGACTGCAGATCGAAAGGTCCTTGGTTCAAACCCGAGTTCCCCCTGTAACAGCACGGATCATTCCGTTTATTTTAGTTAAATCGACATTACGGCTCTGAACAAGGGGGAAAAGCTCAGTGGTAGAGCATTCGACTGCAGATCGAGAGATCCTTGGTTCAAACCCGATTTCCCCCTGTAACAGCACGGATCATTCCGTTTGTTTTATTTAAATCGACATTACGGCTATGAACAAGGGGGATAGCTCAGTGGTAGAGCATTCGACTACAGATCGAGAGGTCCTTGGTTCAAACCAGAGTTCCCCCTGTAACAGCACTGATCATTCCTTTTATTTTAGTTAAATCGACATTACGGCTAGGAACAAGGAGGGATAGCTCGCATTCGACTGCAGATCGAAAGGTCCTTGGTTCAAACCCGAGTTCCCCCTGTAACAGCACGGATCATTCAGTTTATTTTATTTAAAACGACATTACGGCTATAAACAAGGAGAGATAACTCGCATTCGACTGCAGATCGAGAGGTCCTTGGTTCAAACCCGAGTTCCCCCTGTAACAACACGGATCATTCCGTTTATTTTAGTTAAATCGACATTACGGCTAGGAACAAGGAGTGATAACTCGCATTCGACTGCAGATCGAGAGGTCCTTGGTTCAAACCCGAGTTCCCGCTGTAACAGCACGGATTATTCCCTTTATTTTAGTTAAATCGACATTGCGGCTAGGAACAAGGAGGGATAACTCGGATTCGACTGCAGATCGAGAGGTCCTTGGTTCAAACCCGAGTTCCCCCTGTAACAGCACGGATTATTCCGTTTATTTTAGTTAAATCGACATTACGGCTAGGAACAAGGAGGGATAGCTCGCATTCGACTGCAGATCGAAAGGTCCTTGGTTCAAACCCGAGTTCCCCCTGTAACAGCACGGATCATTCCGTTTATTTTAGTTAAATCGACATTACGGCTCTGAACAAGGGGGAAGAGCTCAGTGGTAGAGCATTCGACTGCAGATCGAGAGATCCTTGGTTCAAACCCGAGTTCCCCCTGTAACAGCACGGATCATTCCGTTTATTTTGTTTAAATCGACATTACGGCTATGAACAAGGGGGATAGCTCAGTGGTAGAGCATTCGACTACAGATCGAGAGGTCCTTGGTTCAAACCCGAGTTCCCCCTGTAACAGCACTGATCATTCCTTTTATTTTAGTTAAATCGACATTACGGCTAGGAACAAGGAGGGATAGCTCGCATTCGACTGCAGATCGAAAGGTCCTTGGTTCAAACCCGAGTTCCCCCTGTAACAGCACGGATCATTCCGTTTATTTTAGGTAAATCGACATTACGGCCTTGAACAAGGGGGAATAGCTCAGTGGTAGAGCATTCGACTACAGATCGAGAGGTCCTTGGTTCAAACCCGAGTTCCCCCTGTAACAGCACTGATCATTCTTTTTATTTTAGTTAAATCGACATTACGGCTAGGAACAAGGAGGGATAGCTCGCATTCGATTGCAGATCGAGAGGTTCTTGGTTCAAACCCGAGTTCCCCCTGTAACAGCACGGATCATTCCGTTTATTTTAGTTAAATCGACATTACGGCTAGGAACAAGGAGGGATAACTCGCATTCGACTGCAGATCGAGGGGTCCTTGGTTCAAACCCGAGTTCCCCCTGTAACAGCACGGATCATTCCGTTTATTTTAGTTAAATCGACATTACGGCTAGGAACAAGGAGGAATAGCTCGCATTCGACTGCAGATCGAAAGGTCCTTGGTTCAAACCCGAGTTCCCCCTGTAACAGCACGGATCATTCCGTTTATTTTAGTTAAATCGACATTACGGCTCTGAACAAGGGGGAAAAGCTCAGTGGTAGAGCATTCGACTGCAGATCGAGAGATCCTTGGGTCAAACCCGAGTTCCCCCTGTAACAGCACGGATCATTCCGTTTATTTTAGTTAAATCGACATTACGGCTCTGAACAAGGGGGAAAAGCTCAGTGGTAGAGCATTCGACTGCAGATCGAGAGGTCCTTGGTTCAAACCAGAGTTCCCCCTGTAACAGCACTGATCATTCCTTTTATTTTAGTTAAATCGACATTACGGCTAGGAACAAGGAGGGATAGCTCGCATTCGACTGCAAATTTAAAGGTCCTTGGTTCAAACCCGAGTTCCCCCTGTAACAGCACGGATCATTCAGTTTATTTTATTTAAAACGACATTACGGCTATGAACAAGGGGAATAGCTCAGTGGTAGAGCATTCGACTGCAGATCGAGAGGTCCTTGGTTCAAACCCGAGTTCCCCCTGTAACAGCACGGATCATTCCGTTTATTTTAGTTAAATCGACTTTACGGCCTTGAACAAGGGGGAATAGCTCAGTGTTAGAGCATTCGACTGCAGATCGAGAGGTCCTTGGTTCAAACCCGAGTTCCCTCTGTAACAGCACGGATTATTCCGTTTATTTTAGTTAAATCGACATTACGGCTAGGAACAAGGAGGGATAACTCGCATTCGACTGCAGATCGAGAGGTCCTTGGTTCAAACCCGAGTTCCCCCTGTAACAGCACGGATTATTCCGTTTATTTTAGTTAAATCGACATTACGGCTAGGAACAAGTAGGAATAGCTCGCATTCGACTGCAGATCGAAAGGTCCTTGGTTCAAACCCGAGTTCCCCCTGTAACAGCACGGATCATTCAGTTTATTTTATTTAAAACGACATTACGGCTATGAACAGGGGAATAGCTCAGTGGTAGAGCATTCGACTGCAGATCGAGAGGTCCTTGGTTCAAACCCGAGTTCCCCCTGTAACAGCACGGATTATTCCCTTTATTTTAGTTAAATCGACATTACGGCTAGGAACAAGAAGGGATAACTCGCATTCGACTGCAGATCGAGAGGTCCTTGGTTCAAACCCGAGTTCCCCCTGTAACAGCACGGATCATTCCGTTTATTTTAGTTAAATCGACTTTACGGCCTTGAACAAGGGGGAATAGCTCAGTGTTAGAGCATTCGACTGCAGATCGAGAGGTCCTTGGTTCAAACCCGAGTTCCCTCTGTAACAGCACGGATTATTCCGTTTATTTTAGTTAAATCGACATTACGGCTAGGAACAAGGAGGGATAGCTCGCATTCGACTGCAGATCGAGAGGTTCTGGGTTTAAACCCGAGTTCCCCCCTTAACAGCACGGATCATTCCAATTATTTTAGTTAAATCGACATTACGGCTAGGAACAAGGAGAGATAACTCGCATTCGACTGCAGATCGAGAGGTCCTTGGTTCAAACCCGAGTTCCCCCTGTAACAGCACGGATCATTCCGTTTATTTTAGTTAAATCGACATTACGGCTAGGAACAAGGAGGGATAACTCGCATTCGACTGCAGATCGAGAGGTCCTTGGTTCAAACCCGAGTTCCCGCTGTAACAGCACGGATTATTCCCTTTATTTTAGTTAAATCGACATTGCGGCTAGGAACAAGGAGGGATAACTCGGATTCGACTGCAGATCGAGAGGTCCTTGGTTCAAACCCGAGTTCCCCCTGTAACAGCACGGATTATTCCGTTTATTTTAGTTAAATCGACATTACGGCTAGGAACAAGGGGGAATAGCTCAGTGGTAGAGCATTCGACTGCAGATCAAGAGGTCCTTGGTTCAAACCCGAGTTCCCCGTGTAACAGCACGGATCATTCCGTTTATTTTAGTTAAATCAACATTACGGCCTTGAACAAGGGGGAATAGCTCAGTGGTAGAGCATTCGACTGCAGATCGAGAGGTCCTTGGTTCAAACCCGAGTTCCCCCTGTAACAGCACGGATTATTCCGTTTATTTTAGTTATATCGACATTACTGCTAGGAACAAGGAGGGATAGCTCGCATTCGACTGCAGATCGAAAGGCCCTTGGTTCAAACCCGAGTTCCCCCTGTAACAGCACGTATCATTCCGTTTATTTTATTTAAATCGACATTACGGCTATGAACAAAGGGGATAGCTCAGTGGTAGAGCATTCGACTGCAGATCGAGAGGTCCTTGGTTCAAACCCGAGTTCCCTCTGTAACAGCACGGATTATTCCGTTTATTTTAGTTAAATCGACATTACGGCTAGGAACAAGGAGGGATAGCTCGCATTCGACTGCAGATCGAGAGGTTCTGGGTTTAAACCCGAGTTCCCCCTTAACAGCACGGATCATTCCAATTATTTTAGTTAAATCGACATTACGGCTATAAACAAGGAGAGATAACTCGCATTCGACTGCAGATCGAGAGGTCCTTGGTTCAAACCCGAGTTCCCCCTGTAACAACACGGATCATTCCGTTTATTTTAGTTAAATCGACATTACGGCTAGGAACAAGGAGTGATAACTCGCATTCGACTGCAGATCGAGAGGTCCTTGGTTCAAACCCGAGTTCCCGCTGTAACAGCACGGATTATTCCCTTTATTTTAGTTAAATCGACATTGCGGCTAGGAACAAGGAGGGATAACTCGGATTCGACTGCAGATCGAGAGGTCCTTGGTTCAAACCCGAGTTCCCCCTGTAACAGCACGGATTATTCCGTTTATTTTAGTTAAATCGACATTACGGCTAGGAACAAGGAGGGATAGCTCGCATTCGACTGCAGATCGAAAGGTCCTTGGATCAAACCCGAGTTCCCCCTGTAACAGCACGGATCATTCCGTTTATTTTAGTTAAATCGACATTACGCCTCTGAACAAGGGGGAAGAGCTCAGTGGTAGAGCATTCGACTGCAGATCGAGAGATCCTTGGTTCAAACCCGAGTTCCCCCTGTAACAGCACGGATCATTCCGTTTATTTTGTTTAAATCGACATTACGGCTATGAACAAGGGGGATAGCTCAGTGGTAGAGCATTCGACTACAGATCGAGAGGTCCTTGGTTCAAACCCGAGTTCCCCCTGTAACAGCACTGATCATTCCTTTTATTTTAGTTAAATCGACATTACGGCTAGGAACAAGGAGGGATAGCTCGCATTCGACTGCAGATCGAAAGGTCCTTGGTTCAAACCCGAGTTCCCCCTGTAACAGCACGGATCATTCCGTTTATTTTAGGTAAATCGACATTACGGCCTTGAACAAGGGGGAATAGCTCAGTGGTAGAGCATTCGACTACAGATCGAGAGGTCCTTGGTTCAAACCCAAGTTCCCCCTGTAACAGCACTGATCATTCTTTTTATTTTAGTTAAATCGACATTACGGCTAGGAACAAGGAGGGATAGCTCGCATTCGATTGCAGATCGAGAGGTTCTTGGTTCAAACCCGAGTTCCCCCTGTAACAGCTCGGATCATTCCGTTTATTTTAGTTAAATCGACATTACGGCTATGAACAAGGGGGATAGCTCAGTGGTAGAGCATTCGACTACAGATCGAGAGGTCCTTGGTTCAAACCCGAGTTCCCCCTGTAACAGCACTGATCATTCCTTTTATTTTAGTTAAATCGACATTACGGCTAGGAACAAGGAGGGATAGCTCGCATTCGACTGCAGATCGAAAGGTCCTTGGTTCAAACCCGAGTTCCCCCTGTAACAGCACGGATCATTCCGTTTATTTTAGGTAAATCGACATTACGGCCTTGAACAAGGGGGAATAGCTCAGTGGTAGAGCATTCGACTACAGATCGAGAGGTCCTTGGTTCAAACCCAAGTTCCCCCTGTAACAGCACTGATCATTCTTTTTATTTTAGTTAAATCGACATTACGGCTAGGAACAAGGAGGGATAGCTCGCATTCGATTGCAGATCGAGAGGTTCTTGGTTCAAACCCGAGTTCCCCCTGTAACAGCACGGATCATTCCGTTTATTTTAGTTAAATCGACATTACGGCTAGGAACAAGGAGGGATAACTCGCATTCGACTGCAGATCGAGGGGTCCTTGGTTCAAACCCGAGTTCCCCCTGTAACAGCACGGATCATTCCGTTTATTTTAGTTAAATCGACATTACGGCTAGGAACAAGGAGGAATAGCTCGCATTCGACTGCAGATCGAAAGGTCCTTGGTTCAAACCCGAGTTCCCCCTGTAACAGCACGGATCATTCCGTTTATTTTAGTTAAATCGACATTACGGCTCTGAACAAGTGGAAAAGCTCAGTGGTAGAGCATTCGACTGCAGATCGAGAGATCCTTGGTTCAAACCCGAGTTCCCCCTGTAACAGCACGGATCATTCCGTTTGTTTTATTTAAATCGACATTACGGCTATGAACAAGGGGGATAGCTCAGTGGTAGAGCATTCGACTACAGATCGAGAGATCCTTGGTTCAAACCCGAGTTCCCCCTGTAACAGCACTGATCATTCCTTTTATTTTAGTTAAATCGACATTACGGCTAGGAACAAGGAGGGATAGCTCGCATTCGACTGCAGATCGAAAGGTCCTTGGTTCAAACCCGAGTTCCCCCTGTAACAGCACGGATCATTCAGTTTATTTTATTTAAAACGACATTACGGCTATGAACAAGGGGAATAGCTCAGTGGTAGAGCATTCGACTGCAGATCGAGAGGTCCTTGGTTCAAACCCGAGTTCCCCCTGTAACAGCACGGATCATTCCGTTTATTTTAGTTAAATCGACTTTACGGCCTTGAACAAGGGGGAATAGCTCAGTGTTAGAGCATTCGACTGCAGATCGAGAGGTCCTTGGTTCAAACCCGAGTTCCCCCTGTAACAGCACGGATAATTCCGTTTACTTTAGTTAAATCGACATTACGGCTAGGAACAAGGAGGGATAGCTCGCATTCGACTGCAGATCGAGAGGTCCTTGGTTCAAACCCGAGTTCCCCCTGTAACAGCACGGATCATTCCGTTTATTTTAGTTAAATCGACATTACGGCTAGGAACAAGGAGGGATAACTCGCATTTGACTGCAGATCGAGAGGTCCTTGGTTCAAACCCGAGTTCCCCCTGTAACAGCACGGATTATTCCCTTTATTTTAGTTAAATCGACATTACGGCTAGGAAAAAGGAGGGATAACTCTCATTCGACTGCAGATCGAGAGGTCCTTGGTTCAAACCCGAGTTCCCCCTGTAACAGCACGGATCATTCCGTTTATTTTAGTTAAATCGACATTACGGCCTTGAACAAGGGGGAATAGCTTAGTGGTAGAGCATTCGACTGCAGATCGAGAGGTCCTTGGTTCAAACCCGAGTTCCCCCTGTAACAGTACGGATCATTCCGTTTATTTTAGTTAAATCGACATTACGGCCTTGAACAAGGGGGAATATTTTAGTGGTAGAGCATTCGACTGCAGATCGAGAGGTCCTTGGTTCAAACCCGAGTTCACCCTGTAACAGCACGGATTATTCCGTTTATTTTAGTTAAATCGACATTACTGCTAGGAACAAGGAGGGATAGCTCGCATTCGACTGCAGATCGAAAGGCCCTTGGTTCAAACCCGAGTTCCCCCTGTAACAGCACGGATCATTCCGTTTATTTTAGTTAAATCGACATTACGGCTCTGAACAAGGGGGAAGAGCTCAGTGGTAGAGCATTCGACTGCAGATCGAGAGATCCTTGGTTCAAACCCGAGTTCCCCCTGTAACAGCACGGATCATTCCGTTTATTTTATTTAAATCGACATTACGGCTATGAACAAAGGGGATAGCTCAGTGGTAGAGCATTCGACTACAGATCGAGAGGTCCTTGGTTCAAACCCGAGTTTCCCATGTAACAGCACTGATCATTCCTTTTATTTTAGTTAAATCGACATTACGGCTAGGAACAAGGAGGGATAGCTCGCATTCGACTGCAGATTGAAAGGTTCTTGGTTCAAACCCGAACTCCCCCTGTAACAGCACGGATCATTCCGTTTATTTTAGGTAAATCGACATTACGGCCTTGAACAAGGGGGAATAGCTCAGTGGTAGAGCATTCGACTGCAGATCGAAAGGTCCTTGGTTCAAACCCGAGTTCCCCCTGTAACAGCACGGATTATTCCGTTTATTTTAGTTAAATCGACATTACTGCTAGGAACAAGGAGGGATAGCTCGCATTCGACTGCAGATCGAAAGGCCCTTGGTTCAAACCCGAGTTCCCCCTGTAACAGCACGGATCATTCCGTTCATTTTAGGTAAATCGACCTTACGGCCTTGAACAAGGGGGAATAGCTCAGTGGTAGAGCGTTCGACTGCAGATCGAGAGGTCCTTGGTTCAAACCCAAGTTCACCCTGTAACAGCACAGATTATTCCGTTTATTTTAGTTAAATCGACATTACGGCTAGGAACAAGTAGGGATAGCTCGCATTCGACTGCAGATCGAGAGGTTCTGGGTTCAAACCCGAGTTCCCCCTGTAACAGCACGGATCATTCCGTTTATTTTAGTTAAATCGACATTACGGCCTTGAACAAGGGGGAATATTTTAGTGGTAGAGCATTCGACTGCAGATCGAGAGGTCCTTGGTTCAAACCCGAGTTCCCCCGGTAACAGTACGGATCATTCCGTTTATTTTTGTTAAATCGACATTACGGCCTTGAACAAGGGGGAATATTTTAGTGGTAGAGCATTCGACTGCAGATCGAGAGGTCCTTGGTTCAAACCCGAGTTCCCCCTGTAACAGCACGGATTATTCCGTTTATTTTAGTTAAATCGACATTACTGCTAGGAACAAGGAGGGATAGCTCGCATTCGACTGCAGATCGAAAGGCCCTTGGTTCAAACCCGAGTTCCCCCTGTAACAGCACGGATCATTCCGTTTATTTTAGTTAAATCGACATTACGGCTCTGAACAAGGGGGAAGAGCTCAGTGGTAGAGCATTCGACTGCAGATCGAGAGATCCTTGGTTCAAACCCGAGTTCCCCCTTTAACAGCACGGATCATTCCGTTTATTTTATTTAAATCGACATTACGGCTATGAACAAAGGGGATAGCTAAGTGGTAGAGCATTCGACTACAGATCGAGAGGTCCTTGGTTCAAACCCGAGTTTCCCCTGTAACAGCACTGATCATTCCTTTTATTTTAGTTAAATCGACATTACGGCTAGGAACAAGGAGGGATAGCTCGCATTCGACTGCAGATTGAAAGGTCCTTGGTTCAAACCCGAACTCCCCCTGTAACAGCACGGATCATTCCGTTTATTTTAGGTAAATCGACATTACGGCCTTGAACAAGGGGGAATAGCTCAGTGGTAGAGCGTTCGACTGCAGATCGAGAGGTCCTTGGTTCAAACCCAAGTTCACCCTGTAACAGCACAGATTATTCCGTTTATTTTAGTTAAATCGACATTACGGCTAGGAACAAGTAGGGATAGCTCGCATTCGACTGCAGATCGAGAGGTTCTGGGTTCAAACCCGAGTTCCCCCTGTAACAGCACGGATCATTCCGTTTATTTTAGTTAAATCGACATTACGGCCTTGAACAAGGGGGAATATTTTAGTGGTAGAGCATTCGACTGCAGATCGAGAGGTCCTTGGTTCAAACCCGAGTTCCCCCGGTAACAGTACGGATCATTCCGTTTATTTTTGTTAAATCGACATTACGGCCTTGAACAAGGGGGAATATTTTAGTGGTAGAGCATTCGACTGCAGTTCGAGAGGTCCTTGGTTCAAACCCGAGTTCCCCCTGTAACAGCACGGATTATTCCGTTTATTTTAGTTAAATCGACATTACTGCTAGGAACAAGGAGGGATAGCTCGCATTCGACTGCAGATCGAAAGGCCCTTGGTTCAAACCCGAGTTCCCCCTGTAACAGCACGGATCATTCCGTTTATTTTAGTTAAATCGACATTACGGCTCTGAACAAGGGGGAAGAGCTCAGTGGTAGAGCATTCGACTGCAGATCGAGAGATCCTTGGTTCAAACCCGAGTTCCCCCTTTAACAGCACGGATCATTCCGTTTATTTTATTTAAATCGACATTACGGCTATGAACAAAGGGGATAGCTAAGTGGTAGAGCATTCGACTACAGATCGAGAGGTCCTTGGTTCAAACCCGAGTTTCCCCTGTAACAGCACTGATCATTCCTTTTATTTTAGTTAAATCGACATTACGGCTAGGAACAAGGAGGGATAGCTCGCATTCGACTGCAGATTGAAAGGTCCTTGGTTCAAACCCGAACTCCCCCTGTAACAGCACGGATCATTCCGTTTATTTTAGGTAAATCGACATTACGGCCTTGAACAAGGGGGAATAGCTCAGTGGTAGAGCATTCGACTGCAGGTCGAAAGGTCCTTGGTTCAAACCCGAGTTCCCCCTGTAACAGCACGGATTATTCCGTTTATTTTAGTTAAATCGACATTACGGCTAGGAACAAGGAGGGATAGCTCGCATTCGACTGCAGATCGAGAGGTTCTGGGTTTAACCCGAGTTCCCCCCTTAACAGCACGGATCATTCCAATTATTTTAGTTAAATCGACATTACGGCTAGGAACAAGGAGAGATAACTCGCATTCGACTGCAGACCAAGATGTCCTTGGTTCAAACCCGAGTTCCCCCTGTAACAGCACGGATCATTCCGTTTATTTTAGTTAAATCGACATTACGGCTAGGAACAAGGAGGGATAACTCGCATTCGACTGCAGATCGAGAGGTCCTTGGTTCAAACCCGAGTTCCCACTGTAACAGCACGGATTATTCCCTTTATTTTAGTTAAATCGACATTGCGGCTAGGAACAAGGAGGGATAACTCACATTCGACTGCAGATCGAGAGGTCCTTGGTTCAAACCCGAGTTCCCCCTGTAACAGCACGGATCATTCCGTTTATTTTAGGTAAATCGACATTACGGCCTTGAACAAGGGGGAATAGCTCAGTGGTAGAGCATTCGACTGCAGATCGAAAGGTCCTTGGTTCAAACCCGAGTTTCCCCTGTAACAGCACGGATTATTCCGTTTATTTTAGTTAAATCGACATTACTGCTAGGAACAAGGAGGAATAGCTCGCATTCGACTGCAGATCGAAAGGCCCTTGGTTCAAACCCGAGTTCCCCCTGTAACAGCACGGATCATTCCGTTCATTTTAGGTAAATCGACCTTACGGCCTTGAACAAGGGGGAATAGCTCAGTGGTAGAGCGTTCGACTGCAGATCGAGAGGTCCTTGGTTCAAACCCAAGTTCACCCTGTAACAGCACAGATTATTCCGTTTATTTTAGTTAAATCGACATTACGGCTAGGAACAAGTAGGGATAGCTCGCATTCGACTGCAGATCGAGAGGTTCTGGGTTCAAACCCGAGTTCCCCCTGTAACAGCACGGATCATTCCGTTTATTTTAGTTAAATCGACATTACGGCCTTGAACAAGGGGGAATATTTTAGTGGTAGAGCATTCGACTGCAGATCGAGAGGTCCTTGGTTCAAACCCGTGTTCCCCCGGTAACAGTACGGATCATTCCGTTTATTTTTGTTAAATCGACATTACGGCCTTGAACAAGGGGGAATATTTTAGTGGTAGAGCATTCGACTGCAGATCGAGAGGTCCTTGGTTCAAACCCGAGTTCCCCCTGTAAAAGCACGGATCATTCCGTTTATTTTAGTTAAATCGACATTACGGCCTTGAACAAGGGGGAATAGCTCAGTGGTAGAGCATTCGACTGCAGATCGAGAGGTCCTTGGTTCAAACCCGAGTTCCCCCTGTAACAGCACGGATTATTCCGTTTATTTTAGTTAAATCGACATTACTGCTAGGAACAAGGAGGGATAGCTCGCATTCGACTGCAGATCGAAAGGCCCTTGGTTCAAACCCGAGTTCCCCCTGTAACAGCACGGACCATTCCGTTTATTTTAGTTAAATCGACATTACGGCTCTGAACAAGGGGGAAGAGCTCAGTGGTAGAGCATTCGACTGCAGATCGAGAGATCCTTGGTTCAAACCCGAGTTCCCCCTTTAACAGCACGGATCATTCCGTTTATTTTATTTAAATCGACATTACGGCTATGAACAAAGGGGATAGCTAAGTGGTAGAGCATTCGACTACAGATCGAGAGGTCCTTGGTTCAAACCCGAGTTTCCCCTGTAACAGCACTGATCATTCCTTTTATTTTAGTTAAATCGACATTACGGCTAGGAACAAGGAGGGATAGCTCGCATTCGACTGCAGATTGAAAGGTCCTTGGTTCAAACCCGAACTCCCCCTGTATCAGCACGGATCATTCCGTTTATTTTAGGTAAATCGACATTACGGCCTTGAACAAGGGGGAATAGCTCAGTGGTAGAGCATTCGACTGCAGATCGAGAGGTCCTTGGTTCAAACCCGAGTTCCCCCTGTAAAAGCACGGATCATTCCGTTTATTTTAGTTAAATCGACATTACGGCCTTGAACAAGGGGGAATAGCTCAGTGGTAGAGCATTCGACTGCAGATCGAGAGGTCCTTGGTTCAGACCCGAGTTCCCCCTGTAACAGCACGGATTATTCCGTTTATTTTAGTTAAATCGACATTACTGCTAGGAACAAGGAGGGATAGCTCGCATTCGACTGCAGATCGAAAGGCCCTTGGTTCAAACCCGAGTTCCCCCTGTAACAGCACGGATCATTCCGTTTATTTTAGTTAAATCGACATTACGGCTCTGAACAAGGGGGAAGAGCTCAGTGGTAGAGCATTCGACTGCAGATCGAGAGATCCTTGGTTCAAACCCGAGTTCCCCCTTTAACAGCACGGATCATTCCGTTTATTTTATTTAAATCGACATTACGGCTATGAACAAAGGGGATAGCTAAGTGGTAGAGCATTCGACTACAGATCGAGAGGTCCTTGGTTCAAACCCGAGTTTCCCCTGTAACAGCACTGATCATTCCTTTTATTTTAGTTAAATCGACATTACGGCTAGGAACAAGGAGGGATAGCTCGCATTCGACTGCAGATTGAAAGGTCCTTGGTTCAAACCCGAACTCCCCCTGTAACAGCACGGATCATTCCGTTTATTTTAGGTAAATCGACATTACGGCCTTGAACAAGGGGGAATAGCTCAGTGGTAGAGCATTCGACTGCAGATCGAAAGGTCCTTGGTTCAAACCCGAGTTCCCCCTGTAACAGCACGGATTATTCCGTTTATTTTAGTTAAATCGACATTACGGCTAGGAACAAGGAGGGATAGCTCGCATTCGACTGCAGATCGAGAGGTTCTGGGTTTAACCCGAGTTCCCCCCTTAACAGCACGGATCATTCCAATTATTTTAGTTAAATCGACATTACGGCTAGGAACAAGGAGGGATAACTCTCATTCGACTGCAGATCGAGAGGTCCTTGGTTCAAACCCGAGTTCCCCCTGTAACAGCACGGATCATTCCATTTATTTTAGTTAAATCGACATTACGGCCTTGAACAAGGGGGAATAGCTTAGTGGTAGAGCATTCGACTGCAGATCGAGAGGTCCTTGGTTCAAACCCGAGTTCCCCCTGTAACAGTACGGATCATTCCGTTTATTTTAGTTAAATCGACATTACGGCCTTGAACAAGGGGGGATATTTTAGTGGTAGAGCATTCGACTGCAGATCGAGAGGTCCTTGGTTCAAACCCGAGTTCCCCCTGTAACAGCACGGATCATTCCGTTTATTTTAGTTAAATCGACATTACGGCTAGGAACA